>NC_028648.1:43169817-43170129 GCF_001406875.1 Solanum pennellii | reverse complement strand
CCAGAATTACATCAAAATCAACCATTTCTAAGATAACCAAGTCTACTCGAGTATCTCTACCCATAAAAGTCACCAGACAAGACCTATATACCTTTTCGACTATCACAGACTCACCCACCGGAGTAGAAACACGAATAGGCATGTCAAGCAATTCACAATGTAAATTAAGACCGAAAGCAATGAGGAAGATACATATGAAAATGTGGAGCCAGGATCAAATAATACAGAAGCCATGCGATCACNGCGATCACAAACCAAAAGATTACCTGTGATAACAGCATCTGATGTCTCCGCTTCAGACCGCCTAGGGAA
>NC_028648.1:43102078-43165453 GCF_001406875.1 Solanum pennellii | reverse complement strand
CAAGTAATTAGATTTATTAACATTAACCCACGAACTTTATATTTAAAGCAGGAATAGTCCAAAACGCCCCTTAAATTACAAAGCAGAAATCCGACCCAGCCTGGGATTACGCAGCCTGTGACGGGCCGGCGTGCCTGCGACGGTCCGTCCTGCTGCTCCGTCACAGAGTTCAGAGACTAGATTTTTACCAAGAGTCTGTGACGCCCCGTCACGCCTGTGACGGTCCGTCCTGCCATTCCGTTACGAAGTTCAGAGAGTCGATTTCAGTACCCAAATTTTAGAATTCTAAGTGTTTTGGAACGAGACCCCCTCGACGGTCCGTCGTGCCCATGACGGTCCGTCGTGGGTTCCGTCGACTCAGACAGTTTTTCCAGAAATAAAATCTGCTTCTTAAAACTACTAAACAGGTCGTTATAGTGAGTCTTCTCTACGTGGTCCTGAATTAGTCTATGAGGCTATTTGGAATGTTTCATTTATAAGTGATAGGTTTAAAATAGCTTATAGTCGGCAAAAATCGTATGTCTACAATAGGAGGAGAGACCTTGAATTTGAAGAGGATGATTGGGTTTACTTGAAGATTTCACCTATAAATGGGGTGATGAGGTCCTTTAAGAAGGAAAAGTTAAGTCGTATTTGGGTCCATATGAGGTGTTCCAATGAGTCGAAAAGGTTGCCTATTAACTGAAATTACCTAGTGAACTCGCTTTGGTTCGTCCGATATTTCATGTTTCCATGCTTAAGAAGTGTTTTGGGTGATCCTATTTCCATTCTCCCTATTGAAGGGTTAGGTGTGGATGTGACGTTTCCTATGAAGAGGTTTTGGTGGAAATCCTTGATAGTGAAGTTAAATTGAGGAATAAAGTGGTGGCCTCAGTAAAAGTTTTATGGAGAAACCACCTAATTGAGGGAGCAACATGGGAGGCCGACGCTGACATGAAGTCCCTCTATACTCATCTTTTTCCATAATAAGGTTAGTAGTTTCTATTAATGTTGAAAATAATGACTACATATGAATTTGGCTTGTGCACTAATTATGTACATATTTTGGTAAAGGTTTATGTCAAAATGGGTTTTCATGAGAAAGGCTTTTGTGTGACTTGCATTAATATGAAATTTATGTTTGTCTTCTTGAGATTTTTGGTCTTATGATGTTTTCCTGAGAATAAAAGCATGGTAACTCATTTTTTTCATTTGGAGCTCATGATATTGATGTTGAGAAGGCAGCTCCTCAATACGTGTTATGAAAAGGCGAGCTATTATGTGTTGTGTCTTGTGATTTGAGTGGCTATATGTGGTGCCATGATTATGTGTTGAATAGAGTTGTGAAACACTCATTTGAGTTGAAAATCATGTGTATTATATGTTGTTGGTTGGTATGCTAGTATTGAATCTATCCTTTCCCCATAAAAAGATTTTAGTATCATTTGGGGACGAATGTTCCTAAGGTGGGGATAATGCAAGACTCCGAAAGTCCATGACATAGTCTATAGACTCACGTGTATATCTAGAACTTGATACAATATTTATAGGCCTAAAATAATGTATTTAAACTAATAAGGAAGTTTTAGATTCAAAACATCAAGAAGCGTTCATGACGTCCAGAGACTAGTGAAATAGAGATTAGTGTGCCTTGGCATGTTTCATGGGATTATAAGAGTCGGAATTTAATGAAAATAGGTATAAAGGTGGTAAAAAGTATCAGGTGCATTTAGGGTCGAAACATCGGGTTACGACTCCTCAAGGATCA
Source organism: Solanum pennellii (assembly GCF_001406875.1). Lineage (NCBI taxonomy): Eukaryota > Viridiplantae > Streptophyta > Magnoliopsida > Solanales > Solanaceae > Solanum > Solanum pennellii. The sequence continues at coordinate 43,163,706 of NC_028648.1, read as the reverse complement.
CCCTAGGGGTTCTTGGTGAGGACCCTTGCATTTGACCAAAAGCTGTTAGTTTGACGGTGGCCAAACGAGAGACCTAACGATGAACCGTCGATGGGTCAATGACCCGCAGATAGATTCGTAGGTCCATCCTTATCCAAATCTCCAAAAGGTTCCAAAAGACCCCTCTCTTATCCAACCGACGCCTCGCCAATATGGAGCCGTCGATGGACCTAGGGTCCGTAGGTTGTGGTCTCATAGGCGAGTGTATCTTTCATTGTTAAGTTTTTAAGTTAGGGACTTAATTATTTAGTTACTTAGGTGATTAATTAAGGCTTACGAGGTGTTTAATTTAGTTAGTTGATAGATTTTAAAAGGCCTAACCCACATTAATCTAACCTAACATTCAACAATTCCCAAACTATAATTCTCTCCACCTTCTCTCTACTTTCTCTCTCTTTCCCCCAAAGAACACCATTGAAGACCAAGGTCAAGCTTCAATAGGGCATCTGGATTGAAGTTTTCCTCTAAAATTCTCTATGAATTAACAAGGTATGGAATTTATTCATCTTGGGAACTCATTCCCCCAGATGCCTTTAAAGTTGATTTCTAAAGTTGATAAAAACATGGTTTTCTTCTAATTCTGAAATTGGTCTCTCAAATTGAATTTTTGTTGGTTTCCTTTTGTCATAATTGATATATTATGATCTATTATTGGTTAATTATTGTAGCTCATCGGCCTTGACTTAGTTCTATGGAAGAAACCTTGATTGAACCCTTTCCCTTAACCCTAGGTTGTGAATTGAGATTGAATTGATTAGTTATGGTACAATTGACTTAGTTATTGTATATAGTGCTATTATATGATGTTTTTAAGTATATTGATTGATTAATATGGTTGGATTGATTGTAAAATCTTGAAGGAGTATAATGAAGTTAATTTGGTGAGACTTTTTGATCTTGAATCCTTGCTTCAATGATGATAGTTTATACTTATTATTGTGTTAAATTGAAGTATTGTGTGTGTTTTGATTAGGAAGGTGATGGTATGATGAATTTGATGAAATGTCTTGACTATGTGATTTGTGAGATCATGTTAGGGGTATGAAGATACAAGGTTGAATGTGATTCACATGTGTGCCTTACTATGTTATCAATGTGATATGTTGATCTCACAAATGAAGGGCTGTTATGCAAGAATGTTATAATTCAATAACTAATGAGCTAATGATTATGAATATTTAATGGTAGTCTCCTTTGACCTATAGTAAGATATGATGATTAATAAAGGCTTAATGACATTTCCAAAAAGAGACTTTAGCTTAGAACCGAGCGAACTAGATGTGAGATATGTCCCTTCCCAATGTCGGAAGGTAGGTTCACTATTGTACTCATGAGATGGAGATTACAATGAAAATGTGCATATAGAAGGTCTCTAGTGTGTCTCCTAGTTTTTGAAGTATGTTGTCCCCATAGGAATACTAGATAGTGGATCCACCTAGAATGGGATGTTCATATTTTTGTACTACCATGGCAAGTAGATCATCTTCTTTCGATGTAAGGTTTCATGACACCATATTTCATGTCTAGGTCACATGGTCTATGTCGGTTAAGGCAATTGTTCCTGAAATTAAAATTAATAAAGTAATATACACTAACTAGGGTGACTTAAGAGGTTCTACTTAGTGTAGGTAAGGGTATTGGACTTTACTTATACATGGCACAAGTTGACCTTAAGAGAAGTTCTAGGAGGTTGTTCTTATGTACTTATGTTATGAATGCAATATATATGATGACTTTACATGTTGATGATCCTATATGATGTTTGTTTCATTATTGAATATGTTATTGGTCTAACTTTATGTACATGATTATAAATATGCATGATATAAAGATATATGAAATGTTGAAATTGCTTATGATCCTTTGTTTGGTTTATTTGGTTGTGTGAGGTTTACGGAACTTCACATAAACATTTAACTTGTAGGCTTTGGAAGGGGTTGTGAGTAAGGGTCATGCATATTCTGGTAATATGAACTCTTGTACATTAATTGTTGTTATAAGGTTATGTTGGACTTATGTAACACTTCGAAAATCCACAACGTGTCTTAAAACCTAAAATAAGTGTCATAAGGTCTAGACACTGTTGTAAGAGTCATTTTAATGAAAAGGTCATTTAGGAAGTTCAGAAACCAAAACGTCCATGACGTTCGGAAAACTAGTTCATGGAGGTACTAGTGTGCCTTAGCCTATTTGACTAGCTTTTAGGAGTCGGAAATCCATGAAAATTGATGGAAGGGTGGATAACATGTGTGTAAGTCATTCATGGTTGAAACTCCTGGGTATGACTCCCCAAGGAAAAACCAAGGGACCTTGAGGAGGACCCTTGCACGTTGGAGTCAACACTGTCTGGGCAGTGTGCACCCACGAGATGCAATCAACGATCCGTGTGTGGATCGATAGGAAGTTGTTGCCAACCATTTACCAACACATAGAATTTTTTTGGATCCCTCTCCTGCACAAGTCTCTGACAAGAACCACGGATGTGCAGCACGGAGAAGGCCTGGTCCGTCGACTGACTCACGATCCGTCCAATCGTGGTGTCGTCGGTGGCACTGTGATTTTTGTACGTTTTCGATCAAGTTCCAATTGATTAATTAAGGGGTTAGGTAATTATTTAGGGGATTAGGGAAGCCTAAATGATTCAATTAAGCCCCTATAGAAATACCCAACCCTATTAGTCTAATTACAACTCTCAAAACAAAACTCTCTTCCTTCTCTCTTCTTTCTCTCTCTATTAGAAGACACCATTGAAGACAAGCTATGGGAGAGATTTTGGGAATGTAAAGGGAATATTTCACCATCAATGATTCATCAAACATTGAGGTATGGGATTTAATCACTTTTGATACCTCTTTCCTTAAAGGGTGCCTTCAAAGTATTTTCAAAAGTTGAGTTTTCATGTGGGTTCATCTCCATCTCGAAAATTATGTTATGTATTGTTTAGTTTATGGTTTATTATGGATAATATTAATATATTAACATGAACTCTAACTTAATTATTATATATCTTGATGGTTTATCATAGTTTATAGATGATGACCCTTAACCCTCAACCCTAGGTTTGATCTTGATATGAATTAGATTGAATTTGATTCAATTGACTTGTTTATTAGTTGAATTACTACTAAATAATGCTGTTATAGTAATCATGAACAAATTTAGAGTGATTTGTAGTCTTTCATTCTAGTTCTTGAGAAAATGATTATAGGTTATAAAGTATTTTGTGAATTGACCTAAGTATCTTGTCTTAAGCTATGATCTAGTATTGAATTTTGATGTAGTGATTATCATAGCCTTCTTATCATGTTGGTTATTTAATTATGATGATTTTATGACCTAATTGGGTTGAAGTAAGAGTTGATGGTAAGACCTTGGTGATGGATTAAGAGGGAGACTTGTTATGTCTTATGATCCCTATTCTTTACTTCAATTTATGATTGAGTATGATGTTTTATTGGAGTATACCTTGTATTAGGATATATAGGGTTGTTATGATGTTTAATTGAAATGTCTTGACTATGGTTTTGAGGTTGATTAAGAAGTAAATGTTATAAGGATGGTGGAGACTACCAATGTTCCTTATTACGAACGAATATGAAAATGTCCTAACCTCAGTTATATGAATTGTGATGAAAGGACTATACTCATGCAATTCTTATTGAGATATGATGATGATTATTATACAAGGGGATAGACCCTATGACCTACAATACTCTATGATAATTAATAAAAACATTTCAACAAAGGTACTTAGCTTAGCACCGAGTGAACTTGACAGTGGGAGGTGATGACTTTCCATAACAGAAGATTCACTCTATAGTTCTACAAGTGGTGTTGACTCTTTAAAGAGGGATACTCATCCAATGTATTCCCATGAGAGGATGCCACAATTGCCAAGTGGTATGTAGAGGGATTATACTTATCTCTTAGTTGTTGAACTATGTTTTTCCCATAGGAATACTAGCTAGTGGATCAACCTATAAAGATACATTTATGTTTGGTTTTACATTGGCTGATAGACCACCATCCATCAGTGTAAGGTTTTACAACACCGGATTCCACACTTAGCTCTTGTGGTCTATGTCAGTTAAGGCAAGTGTCCCCTAAACCAAAATGAAGAAATGATGTATAAAATAACTAGGGTGACTTGAGAGGTTTGACTTAGCTTAGGTAGGGGTATATGACTCTATCTATGCCTTGCACTAGTTTCCCTTGATGGGAGCTTTAGAAGGTTTATATTGTGTATGTATATGATAAAGAATGCAAAAGATGATAATATGATTTCTTTACATGTAATGATATTATATGGTGATATATAGTCTTATAAACATGTAATTGGTCTATGTTGTTAAAAGTATGAGGTTGTATATCCTTAAAGGTTATGTTATGTGAAGTTGAATATTAGTCATGGTGCCTGTTGGGTCACTTGATTGAGTAAGGTTATGGGGCTTTGCTTGGTTATTGCACTTGTTGGATTGATAAGGATTTATGAGTAGTAGACTTGCTTTATTAGGATGTAATGAACTCTTATCCATGCTTGTGATGTAATTACTTGATACAGGGTTGTATTTTATAATGAGTTAAAATATGTTGACAAGAATGTTATTTTGTTTGACTTGATGAATATGCCTTTTTAATTTGTATGTTTTCCTTTGATAATGGATAAGAATTTCAAAGAGTAAAGTAGCATGTTTTGATAAAATGTCCTTTTTAGCATGATTTGATCTTATATGTGAATATGTCTCATACTTAGTAAAGTGGCGTACTAACCCCATTTTCTCCCTTTTACCCAAACAATTTAGGTTCCGGTCGTTGAAGGCTCTTTGAGATGACTTTTAAGAAGGCTTGGAGTTTCTCATTCATCCAAGTGGGTAGGTCCTCACTTTCTGAGGGTGATGCCAATATGGAGGTTATGATGCAGTTTTAGTTTTAAGACTCTAATGTTCTATCTTCTTTCATTTGAGTACTGATTGTATAAAGCCTATATGTGACTCTCTTACATTGATTGTAACAACCCTAAATATAAATAAGATAAGAAATGCTTAATGTGTCAAGAATGACTATGATTAGACCAGGGTTAACACAGATTTATGCTCATAAAACCAGACCTCGGAACCCTTGCTAGAGTCAAGACAATTAACTTGTGGAGTTAGTTGAGCTTTGAAAGGTCGGGTCCAACCATGTAGGGCTCTCGAATACGAAGATTTACTTGAAGGAGTCTTTACCGGACTTAAAAAGGGAAAATCTTAGGTTTGGAGGTTCTAGGGGTAAACTGGTCTTTTTCCAGGCTAAGAGTATTATTATAATTACCCTAAATATATAATTAATTATTTAATTAATAAGGTGGAGGGGTTCAAACCTAGGTGGAAGCAATGAATTAAAGTTATTTTTATTTAATCTAATTATTATTCATTAGCTGATTTAAAATAAAATAAAAATCAGATTTTTATTAAATAAACAAAACCTTATCGACTAAGTCCTAAAACTAGACTCCTAAGCCTCGTACAACTCCCACTCTCTCACGTTTATCTCTCCACTCTCACGCTCAATCTCTCTTATTATTTCTCACGTACTTTCTCTGCCAAAATAAGATACAAAAGCAGAAAAATAAACCAAGTTCTTCACACTTAAATAACTCACACGAAATCACAAGAAAAAAAACGTTAATTGAACACTAGGCTAAGGGAGGTTGTCATTCGAGTGGAGTTGATATTGAAGAGGCTTAGACGTGTTCTTCTGTGATGTTTTTGGGAAGCAAGTCAAGATTTTAACGTCAAAAAGGTATGGGTTCTCTTCTCTCTTGGTCCCTTTCCCAAGAGACCCCTTAAGGTTTAGAATATCTATTCCGAAAACTAGGATTTTTCCTCGTTGCATGTCCCTGTCACTAGCTCCCATTGAATCATAGGTTTGTCATGTTGCTGGTAGAAAACTAGGGATGAAACGTGTTTTCGTGATGATTATGTCTTTATACTTATGTTTGGAATTATGTGACTTATGTTGATGTTTTTGAAAATGTAACTACGTGTGTATGTGTGTATTGCTGTGGCTATTGTTAATGGTTTACGACTTGAAATGGCATGATAGTTCTTTATATTTCATGTACACATGTTGATGTTAATGTTATGTTCATATGAGTTGAAATGTGGCTGATTTGAGGGATAATCTCTTGTTTAAATGAATCCATGAAAACGCACCTAAAACGTTCAAAATGCACTACGAAATTCCCCTAAGAACTAAGGTGTAACTTGTTGAAAGGATGCTGAAAAATTAAAATAAAATTTACAGCTTCTAGTTATGAATTTCGATCAGCAAAAAGGGTTCAAAATGTTGAAAAAAAATGAATCAAAACAAGTGTGTTCATGGAGGATTGAATCCGTGACATCAGCATGTTAAAAAATATGAAAATAAAGAAGTAAAAAGAAATGTGGTGAAGGGGATTCGAACCATGGTATAGGCTTGAAAATGTAACTTAAAAGAAAAAATAAGCAATGAGCGGAGTGGGATTCGAATCCACCACCTCTCAATCAGATTTAAGGAAGAGTAAAAGAAAAAATAAATAAAATGTGAGGCGTGGGAATCGAACCCACGACCTCTAGGCAATGAAGGAGAGTCAAAGGAAATGAAAGAAAAGAGATGTGAGGCGTGGGAATCTAACCCACGACCTCCTAGGAATATTTAAGGAGAAAAATCAAAAGAAATTAAAAAGGGGCTTTGAGGGTTCGAACCCACAACCCCTCGGCCAAAGGAGAGAAATTTTAAGGCAATGAAAATAAAAAGTAAATGAGGTTGTGGGGGTTCGATCCCACATCCTCTTACTTCCATTTAAGGGAAAAATAAAATGAAGGCATTGTGGCTCGAACTTAGGTCCCCAAGCCGTATTGATCAAACAAAAATGAATAAAAAAATGTAAGTGTGTTCATGAGATTCGAAAACCGGGTTCCCTTGCCCAAATACCGTATTGATACATAAGTCATACGTGAATTAAATGTTCAAGAATAATACTTCTTACTTAGATCAAAATAGAGATCTTGGCATACATACAAGATGCATAAGTCTTGTACTACATAATCTTAGGAAGATATGAGTCACTTAAACGAACTATGAATGAATCCTCATGGATTGTATGTATAGACCCATAAGTCTAGTATACATTTAAAAGTAAGTGAACCTAAGATGTATGCAATGAAATCATGAAACCCTAGAAGGGTTAAGTACGAGTGTAGAATACACTAAATGGACAAGTGCATTGGCATATGATGAAATGAACACTGAAATGATGAAATGAACAATGAAATGATGAAACCATAAAAGGTTTAAGTAAGATTGTGAAATACACCAAATGGCCAACTGAATTGGCATATGACGAAATGAACATTCACATAAAAGGGGTGAGTAACTATGAAGAGCAAATGTGCTAATGATAATGAATGTTGTGACAACATGATATGAGGCTAATGTAAAAGATGAGATCAATCTAATATGATACTAAGTAAATGTTACCAAAACGTACTCACCTATCAGAGTGTAAAGTCAATGAAGAGACCAGTCTCTATGAACACTTTAATGAAAGTATTGAGATTAACACACTCAATAATAATGATGAGATGAGGAATCATCTATTGAGCTATGATGTCCTCATACTAGAAGCCAGCTTCCATGACGTATGAGTTGAATGTAATGGAACTTTATACTGAGCACCGATAGACTAGCTATGAGCGGTGATGCCTTCTTTCAGGAAGGGCGGAGATTCACGTAACTCTTTTGAGATTAGACTATTTGGCATGCCGGGTATGGCTTTCCTTATATCTCCTAGTATTTGAACCTATACTTCCAATATAGGGGTCTGGCGGGGTTCAATTCCCATGTACTCTAGAATGTTTTCGGTCACTTTGGCCGGTGATTCAACCTCTTTTCGGTGTGGGGTTTCATGACACTAGATTTCATGATGCTCACATGATCTATGTCGGTTAAAGTTAAAGTTCCCAATGAATGAATTAATGAGGCCAGCCTCAAATGATGCACATAATGATATGAATGGTACCAAAGGTGTTAGGGAAGGATGACCAAGAGGTGAGTTAGACTCAAGCAATGACATTAGGTCTTTATTTCTCATTGAAAATCAAACCCAAAAAAAGGCTTAAACTATATCCTAGGCATAGATGGTGTTCACACTAGCCTATGAATGAAATAAACTGAAGTACGTATGAATGAATGAAGCAGACTCTGTGTTTGCTAATGAAGACTCCCTAGTTGAGGTCCCATATGTTGAGCCCTCATTTTTTGGAAGTCTTAATGTCAAGTCCATGATTCCAAGGTCTCATGGCATATGAATAAATCATATAAACAACGTTATGTGTTATATGAATTATGATATGTTCTACGTGAACGCTGTTGTGTGCTGTTGTGCAAAATGTTAAGTATGATGGTGTATGTTACTCTCATGGAATAATTTTCATAATCCAAATTTGGAAAGTTCACTCACTTTCCTAATCTCAATTTGGCAAGTCCATTGACGATACCTGTTATAATCATGTTTCTAGGAAAGAGATATTCTTACCCATGCATGTCCTTGGTGTGGTCTTGCATATACCCATACTTAGTACAAGTGTGTAATAACCCTATACAACTCTAAACTTTTAGATGCAGGAACAGGTGGATGCTAGATCTACAGGATCAACGCTGCAGCTATCCGGACGTCGAGTATTCATCCGGACTTGGTAGGCCCTCATGGTTTCGAGGATGCTTGCCCGTTTACATTCTAGCTTAATTGTAGGATTGAGCTAGTGGAGTATATTCCACTAGCATTTCTTTCTCATTTTTTCTCAGACATTTTATGGGTGCAATTTCGGCAAGTACATCTTTATCGTTGTAATAATCTGCTTCTTTCATTTGATGATCTTAATGTTATATGGTTGATGGTGAACAATTATATATGTAATAGAATGTTTAGTAATCATGTTAGGAAACAAAAAGTTTCAAATTTTCCGCTAAAATTAACCTAGATGAAGTAAGAATGAGGTATGTAGGTGTCTGCGACCTCTGAGACGTCAATGACGCCGGTCTCGTCTGGGGTCTAGATTTCGGTCGTGACATTGATGTATGCGCTATGCCCAACTTTCTAATCTTATTAGATGGTATGAGACGAGATAATCTTTAAGGACTATCTTCTATTTTATATATTTATACTTATGTGCAATTAAAGGAGAAGGCTATGTAATCTTCCTATACGAAGGGTCTATGTATATTTGATACAGATATATATTATGTGTATGTATAGGTCTACGGAAACCTCCATGTAGAAGTAATAAAAAGTTTTGAATTTTCTGTGTTTTTAACCTATGAATGTAATGATGTAAACTAAGAGGCTAGTCTTAGTCTTGAAAGAGGACGACGACGCAGGTAACTTCTAGGGAGGTAAACCCGATGTGACAACTTACTTATGTATATATGATCAAAATATGATGTTATTCATGTTGATTTGAACTTGTGAGAATAATAGCTATATAGACTTGACTTATTATGGTATTGGTCTTGTGTTGAATATGAACTTAAGTGATGTTTTGCCTAATGGCTATTATATGTTTTTAATTCTCCATAAAGACTTTTCAAAGAGACTTAACATGGTTTGAAAAAATGTCCTTTTAAGCATGATTTCAGTTGTTTCATTTGGATAGGTTTCCATACTTAGTACAAATGTTTGTACTAACCCATATTCTTTCCCTTTTACCAAACAATGTAGGTTCGGGCCGTTCATGGCTAATTGAAAAAGACTTGGACTTCTTTCTCCAAGTTTTGGTAGGTCCTCAATGTTAGAGGATGTTACAGTTTCCTATTCTAGCTATGTTGTTGTTATGTCTAAGACACTATATTATTCCTTTATCGTTTGAGACACTTTATGTAAGCCTATTATGGCGTGTTAAATTTTTAATGTTATATCCAATGTATATATAACATAAGTCATAATACATATTTAGACCCTAAATCTTTTTGCCATCTTAGACTCAACAACTTTAGAGTACATTAGGGACACATCTCTTAAGACTTAAGACATAACTATACTACATTAAAGAACTTCATAGTAACACATGAGTAAGGAATCCTTGGAACTTAAGGACCCCTTTCCTTGATCATGAGAATCACATATCAAGCTCCTCAATCATAGACATCCTTTAAGCATCTATAACTTACACTTTGTGTAAAATGTAGAGAAGAATGAGATTAGTACAAGAATGCACTAAGTATGACAACCATGCATTTAAAAGGGATATTTTCTTGAAATCATATTTCATGCCTTTTTGAGTAAATCTTTATAGAACCTTTATAACATAGCATTTATATCATTCGTATACTTCGTATAAACATATTCAAAGGCCAAACATTACATAAAATCACATATAGAATTTAATGCATTTTTGAGGCACATTACAGTTAGCTATCTTCTCTTAACAGTGAACTATCTCCTCTTTTATTCATTAACCTTCCAAGTAACCATCTAGTGATACTTTGTGCAATGCATCACCTTAAGGCCAAAAGGAAACATAGATATAATCTACCTAAACCAACAAATAACATCATATAAGCACAATACATCAAATACATGTTTAAATCAAGACTACACTGGCTTTACAATAAGCTACTTCTAGTTGTACTTATATTTACTTCTTTGCGTATACATCATTATTAGACCATGTTCATGTACCCAATCTTAGTATACTAGTGCAATGAACATATAGAGCCCCATAACCCCTTACATTCTTAGTAAGCCCTTCATGAGACCACCAACTTAACATTCAATTCATACCTCAACAAGTGAAGACAACTTCATTCATTTCAATACAAGATCTTCATCATAAAGTCATTTACAAAAACATAGTGCATATAGTTTAATACCATGCACATCTTAATAACAAGTAGACCAATACCACAAAGTCATGCATATGGACATAAACATAATTAGGTTACCTTCATACGACTTCCTAAGAAGCTACTTTAGCAATGTAGGGTTCATTACTTCCACCTATCCTAAGTAACTAACCTTAAGTCCTCCTAGTGAGGATCCCATTCATTTACTTCCATTGTCCATTTTATTTTAGGGAAACTATAGCATTAACCGACACAAAGACCATGGGTGCTAAACATGGAATTTGGTGTCATAACCTCACACCAAAAGAAGAGCATGTTACATGCCAAGGTAATACATGAGTATCATACTAGCATCTTAGGTAATATCACTTGCTAGATCCTATGCGGCTAACATAGTTTATGGAAATTGGAGGTACATGTGAAACCCCTCATTATTGCAAGATGGGGCATTATGATTATTTACTTATGGAAACCCAATTTATGCCTATTAAGGCATTGTGGTTATCCATCTCATGAGATTTATGGTGACCTACCTTCCCAGATTGGGAAGGGACACACACTCATATTCATGTTCACTTGGTGCTAGGCTAAGTTCCATTTATTGAAAACCATATTATCAAATTCTTTATAAAACATAGGTTTAGGAGAGTCATCCCCTTATATGCTTAAATCATAGGTCATATATAAAGTCCATCAACCTAAATCATGTGAGAAGATCCTTTCACATGGACATAGCATATGTATTAGCACTATGTAGTTTAGGATACACTTGAGCACACCTTTCAAGGATCCTCTATTCACTATATAATCATTCATGTATGTTCATATACATATATGTGAGAAAATCTTCCACATAACACCTTAAGTCACACATGTTCTTATACATATAGAAACCAAAACTAGAACTATTCTATCAAAGTACACATGTGCAACGCATAGGAAAAGACCCATACCTCTCCCACACTAGCACACCTATCAAGTCATCCTATCTAAGAGAACACATATCATACTTTCATAAACATTATTTTAACATGCATTATTAGTAGACACTAGTGAATATGAGAACTACCTTTCATTTAGACACCATGACCTATACTACTTGTAACATGCATGTAAAGTGAGTGTGTGTGTACATTGGTCAACATAATCACATAATGGCTATCAACAACACATTGAGGCAGCCACCCTCTTAGACCATAATACTCTTTCAAACATAGACCACACAACACACATAGCATAGGAGACAAGTCAACTTTATATTACACTTACGACTCCTAACTTGTGCTATTCATGAATTCACATAGAGGTACATAGATAAGGGATTATTAACCATTTTAACTCATCAATGGAAGCACCTATACTTTATCCTAACATGGATATACACATTCTTATACATAGCCATAAAACCTAGATCACAACCAGAATAGGAAATTAGGCATAAGCTTCACATAGTGTACTCATAAGAACGTGTTCATATATTCGTCAACATGCCTTCAAGGACATGGTCAATCACATATATAATGACAAAAAGTAAACACTGCCACCATAAGTGGACCATATATTACAATGCCATACAAGGCTTCATCAACTACATTAATATACAAAAGTAGAGGGATAAACCATTCTTACCATTTCATCAATCTTTAATCATATTTGATCAGTACACCTTGTTTGTCAACCATTCATACATACGACAGTATCTAAATGTACTTTAATCATAAATGAAACTGTGTACAAGTCGATACAAAATCATACTATAACATAATAAAAGGCATGTCACATGTACTAGGAAGTATAGAGTCCTAGATCATCAACTAACCTCCCTAGTTTAGTTCATCAATTATCATGTACCAATAATATAAATTTATGGCAGTATCCAAATAGATAAAAATCAAATGTAAATCATGCTTCATCTACCCTAGAATCAAGATCACATAATGTTCAGTACAACATTCAAATTGTTGGTTAGAAGAGACTAGATCAATTCATGCCAAGATTCCTTTTCTTTGATCATCAAGAATTCATACCCACAATCCGTTAATATCATAAATACAAGACAGTAGTGAACGACAACATAACCTAAACGAAATCCTACTACAATTGCCATAACTACTAGATCGGAGTGAACATACTACTTTTGACTCCAATAGAAAGTAGAAGAATCATAGGCTAACCAACATTGATCAACACGAATAACTTATTTACAATCCATCAATAATATCCAAATAAGAAAGTATATACAACCAGTCCTACACAATCCAATTCCCCATTAAATCATCAAAAGACAAACGTTACAGTGAGTCATGGAAAACTAGGCTAAGAATGTTCAAAAATTGTTACATTGATACACATGGATTCTTCAAAATCAATTTAACATCAATTCACGTAAGTAACAGTAGATATAACCACTTCAATGTAATAGAATCACAATTCAATCGATAACAAGTCAAGATCACAAAGCCCATGCAAAGCTAAATCGATTTCAGAAAGGAACATTGGTTCATCATGAAATTGGATTAAAATCACGTTCAAACCAATACATTATCATCAATTCATCATGATTTAACCATTAAAATTTTTTTGAGAAGGAACCCATGGCTATATTGAAGAAGAAGAGGTTTGATCATGAAACTTTCTTTGAAATATTGAGACTAACTCTCCAATTGAAAGGTTACTTTGAGATGAAGGATAACCATACCTTTTTCTAGTTTAAAACCTATAAAAATTTATGATTCATCCATGGAAATCCAAGATACAAGCTGTTCTTGAGCTTCACCGACAATGGTGGTTTATAGGGAGAATATATTGGAGGGAAAGGTTTAAGTCGTGTAGAGGGTATTCGGAATGGGATGTTCACGTGTTAGCTGACTTATAAACACCCAAAAGTAGATAAATAAATCTATTAGAGTCAGTTAGGACGTGAGGTGAATTTCCCATTCACCCCTTAAATAAAATAGTCCGCTAGACAGTAGCTACAGGCCATCATCGACGGACCCATCGACAGGCCGTTGATCAATCGACAGGACGTCCTTTGTCTTTCTTCAATTGGTCCTTATAAAAATTTTGCGTTGAGACCTGACCAAGATAATTTTACATCGACAAAACCTCACCAACGAGACGTTGGTTGACTAACCGACCGTCGTTTGGTGCGTCGATTGACACTGCCAAGGCAGTGTCTCAACCAGCCTTGGGTCCTTCTTGTGAGGCCTTTTTGTGGGGCCCTTTAGAAGTAATACCCGGAAGTTTCCAATGAAAATACGAACCTTAAAAAGTTTTAGACCTTCCACATAAGTTTTACCTTTGAAAAACACCTGCAACTTGTCCAAACAGGCTAGGCCCCATCAAGACAAACATTGAGCGTCTTAAGGCCTATCTTTCGGACGACTTGGAAGTTCTTGGTCATTTGACCTCCAAACTTCTTGAAACACCATATACCATCTATGAACATAATTATATATCATTTTAAGACTTCATAAGATCATTACATATAATATATATAAACACATAAAGACACATGAGGCATATAGGTGACTAGTCGTCGAACGTTTTGGTCGTCCGTTGATGTTCGACTTCCAAATAACCTCAAACTTTACACACTGTGTATAAACCATATTATAATTCATTTTAGGACCTTATAACCTTAAGACAACCATGTTATTCTCTAGACACCTTAACTGATGTGGGGGTCTTACATGTTTTTAATTATTCCGCATTTTAGACCTATGATATATTATGACGAATGCTAAGGGCTTGTTTAAGTCCTCTCCAAGGACGACTTTGCTGGTTACGTCTCAAGAGTTCTCTACGGTCGTGACATTATCCATAGGGTCTTTATATGATTATGGGTAGCTATGATTAGCATGAGATTTATCATTTCCTTGATTTCGGTATGTGCATTTAAAATTAATGCATATATGATGGGTTGCTAGTCTAGAGTTGGTCCTTTAAAGAAGTGTTTAGAAAGGTGTCATTCGTCGATGAATGTTTTCCAAGTGAGGGATATTGTAAGGACCCCAAAATGAATTAGGTCAAAATAGAGTCTAACATGTGTTCCATTAGCTTATAAGGTCTAAAATGGTGAAATTATTGCATTAGAGAATAGTTCGACGAGTTTGGAGGTTAAACATCCAAGGATGACCATGAAGTCTGGTAACTAGTCATGTGTAGGGTTGAAACTTCCTGGCACGACTCACCAAGGAACACCCTAAGGGTCATTGAGGGGAACCCTAAAGCTGGCAGTACACTACCTTGAAAGTGTCCAAATGACGGCCTCCCAAATGAAACCCGTTCATTGGTCTACACTCCATTGATCGGCGCCATTTATCCACATTTATGTGTTGGAGATAATCTCCCAAAATATGTGGTGTTTGTAGCAAAAGACAGATCTATAGGACGGAGCCATCATTCAATCGACAGCCTGTTGGTAGCAGGCGTCGATTGAGCTTGCAATTTTTCCTGCAGGTGTCTTGTAATGGCTAGGGGTGAATTTCCACATCCAAATAAATTGATGGAAGATTATTTTCAGTTGATTTAGTTATATTTAGTCTATTCAATAAATAAAAGATCCATTTAGACTCTAGACTCCAAATCAAAACTTCTCCCTCTCCAAAACTCTCTCTAGAACACCATAGAATAAGAACAGAAACTGGAGGCATCTTCTAGGACGAAATTCACCAAGGATTCAAGCTAGGTTAAGTCTATAATATAAGTTATGTGAATCTTAATAATTGATGGATTCTTCCATTAATGGATCCCCCCTAGTTTCCCTCAATTGTTAATTCAAAAGACCCCAATCTAGAGAGGGTTATGATTGAATTGTGGGTAAGGCTTGATTGTGATCCCAATCTAGTGGGTAGCATTCAATTATGTTATTATGATGAGTATGGGATGTTTTCGTGCGATTTTCATGGTGAATTGTAGTATTTAATGATGAAGGTCGTAATGGTAGGTTTAGGCCATTAGAGGCAACATTAAAGATTCTAAGTTGATCTTCTTAATTCAATTGTATGGTATGATAATTTATCATAATAGGATCTCCTAGATTTGAATTGACCTAGGCTTAATTGATTAAGGAGTATCTTGACTTTTAAAGTTGGAACTAAATTTATTTGATCAAGTATGACTAGAGTTACCTTCTAATGATGAGATTGTATGAAATAACTTATAATTGGACATGGATCATGATAAAATGAAGTTAGATTTGATTATAGGGTTTTTATAGCATTGTTGTTAGGGCTTTAGGGGTGAATTCATTATGAAGGGATTCTGATGAGTGGTTATCCTTCTCCTTTTTACTTAGACATGAGTAAGCGAGGGGAAGCAAGTTCTCTCTCATAGATGAATCATAGGTAGACCTAAGAACCTAAAATGAATCAAGGCATGATAGACTAGAATATCTTGAAGTTGTATTGAATAGTCACTTCTTGGGTAATTGACTTGGTAAGATAATACCAAGATGTGATAGATTGAGATGGTATATTTCATCGAAGCTTGAATTGAATTACTCATTGTAGCTTGAGGTGATGAATCTCATGGTACCTTGGGATGGAGGAATCAAGCCCTCCCACGTTTAGCTGGTATTGTGTTGCAAAGATACTTGATTAATATATCTTGACTTTTTTTGGCAAAACAAATTTCATTTTAGATTAGGGGAATGGCCTATGATCTCCTAATTGTAGCTTTATTTGCATGCAAGGTGTGTTTCAAGGAATAACTTGAGATAGATTTGTCAAGGTAGGTTAGGGTGTAACACCTCAAAAATGAGCTAGGTAAAACTAGATCCTAACATTTGTATCATGATGTTTTAAAGTCCTAAATTGTTACTAATAGTTTTTATAGGCAGTATATAAAGTTTAGATGTGTTTGGAGGGCAAACCTCCAAGAACGACCAACACGTCCAGAAACTAGTCAAAGTTAAACTAGTGTATTGTAGGGTTTTTGTAGTGGAGTTTTTGGGGGATGCTTTGAGAGTGAAATTGAGTTTTAATGGTTCCTATACATATATGGACATGTAAAGGGTAGAAACATTTGAGAACGACACTCGGGAACCAGCCTCAGGGCCCCCCAAGAGGATTAAAACATTGGCCAAGCAAAATGCCGCCGTAGCCATGAATTGGTAGTGGCTGCGACTGAGAAAGGGAAATTTTGCCCTCGAAGAGGGGACATAACCAAACCATTCTATCTTGAAATTTTCCAAAACCAAGAATTGAAAATTTCTCCGCGATGTGCAGTGACCTCCCAGTTTTGGTCATGTCATTTTTAAGTCAAATCTGAATTGGTTAAAATGTCCAATAAGAACAGGGGTATTTTGGGTAATTTTGAAATTAATTAATTATGGTTATTGAATCCTTTTAAACCCCTAGATCACTAATCAAAGCAAAACCCTCAACTCAAAACAAAATCTCTACATTCCTCTCTGCAAAACCTCTAGTGATGAAGGTTTGAATCTCTACGGAAGAAGACTGATTTTCCAAGTTTTTATCCATCAATTTTGTGGGATAATACTATATATTGAGGTATGATGCTTCATCCTTTAACTCTCTTCTATTCAAGGAACCAATTTCTAATGGTTTCAATGATGATCAAAAACATAAATTCTTCTATTTCAATTTCTAGTCATAGGGGTCTTGCATGAAACAATTTGAAACAATTTTATGATATAATTGATGTTAATTTATTGATTTTAGATCAAATTTTTTATGAACCCATGCAAATCATGAAATCCTTCTTTTGGTTATATTATGGGCGATGTGATCCCTGCTCTATTATATTGTGTTCTTATGTATTGTACTTTGGTCAATTCAATTATGTAAGAATTATGTTAGAATTGTATATAGGCTGTCCTAATTGGATGAATTTCATATTGTACTACATTTATTCAATGTTTAGATTGATTATTTGTTTGAGTTGGAGACTATAGCTATTGGTAAGATCCTTTGTGTATTGGATTGGTTGAATTGACTATGGATTAGATGTCTCAATGTTGAAAGGGTGGTATGTTTTCCTAACCATCTCTATGATGTGTAGTATAGGTATTGAATTATGTTAATTGTTATGATCCACTTATGGTGCCGGTGCTTATGTGTTAAAATCATTATGAACATGGCCTTGTCAGCATTATTATGAGAATTGTAATGTTATCATTTTATGACTTGTATACCATCAATGGGAAGGATTATGTGGTATGTGTGAACATGTGAGATTAAAGGATGATATCTCGTAATTGACTATATGTGATCATGATAGATTAGGGTGATGCCTCTAGTTGTGTTACTAGTGTACCCTTATAGGTTGACTTGATGAATCCTATATGATACTTGCATATTATTGTATATGTGATATGAAGATGATGTGTGTGTCTTGATAGGTAGTCTATGTATCTCTACTTGATGCATGCTAAGTATATGAATATGAACATCTTTACTTAGTAAGCTTATACACCGCTGTCTTGTATGTGTATGGATGAATGTTGAATGAATGCCTAGGATCGATAGAACTAAGATAGTGCCTTTCTAAGCATGAATAATACGTGGAACCTTCTATATAGTAAGAAGGTTAAGCTATGCTTGGCAGTATCTATACTTAGGAAGGAGACTAGAGTCCAAAGAAGCCCTTAATATTCTAAATAGTGGACTTAGGGATAGGTTGGCTGGAATGGCATGAAACTATCTCTGGCAAAAACCATTGAGCTATCCTAATTGACCATTGTGTGGCAGCCCTAGTTTACCCATCTTTGGTAGGTGCATTATTGTTAGGTAATGACTAAGAGATGATACATTTTCATATGCACTTATGTAATTTAACTTACTTTGTGAGAACATGGCTAGCATCGAGTGAGTATGGTTACATAGTAGCTCTACTTGAGAATAAGACTAGAGTTCAAAGAAACCATTGATATTCCTTAACCATGTGCCTACATGGAATGTGTCCAAGTTCTACCCTTGGCAGGTAGAACACCCTCCATCGGAGTAGGATAGATTCCGGATTCCATGCCTAGCTAGTATGGTCTTTGTCAAATAATATCTATTCTCATCATGTGGGATACATTCTAGTATTGGATATGTATTGCACCATTTATGTAGTGGAATGGAACACTATCTAAACATTGCACGAACAGGCTTTGAAGGTTCTAGGATGTAGGTTCCCTAAGTATTTCCCAAGACCATTATGTGAAGTCCTTATTTGATGTAATATCGCTTAATTTACTTAATGAATGACTATGACTGAATTTAATGTAAGTTGAAGAAAAGGGTCTCTATCTAGGGTAGCTTTCAGGGATTCTTAGGTAGGCTTGAAGAGGGTGTATGGGAGTTGAAAAGGGAATAATATTATCTTAGGTAGTCTTTAGGATATATTTAGGTGTTTTTGAAGTTGTTGTATGGGTGATCTCTTCTTGTCTTACTTAAGTAAATCTTAGGATAACCTTTGGTAGGAGGGTCATATGCTTACATGGTTTGAAATGTTGTTAATGCTATATTCTGGATTACTTGAAATGTGACTTACATGTAAAGTTAGTGTTAAGTGTGGTTCTTATACTTATGTTATGAAGTTTTCCTCAAAAGAGAATAAAAGAGCTAGTTTTATACAAATGTCCTTTTATCATAGTTTAATTGCATTACTCCTTACTTAGTGCATTCTAATGTACGAATTCCATATGTGTTTTATCTCTTAAGGTGTGGGTGACAATTGAGAGAGGTCATTTGAAGTGAAGCTTTGAAACTAGCAATATTTCAAGAAAGTTGCGACATGTTTTCAATAGATTAGAGGACATAACTATGTTTAGCTTTTCTATTCGAAAGACATTGTAACAGACTTAGATATTTTTATGTTGTTGATGTATGACAGTGACCAAGATATTTTTGTGTCTAAGATGGAGACAATGAGACTTAGCATTACCTATGTTTCTATAAAAGAGATTTTCAAGATGATGTTTGTGAAATGTATTAATTCCTCATACTTTTCATATATTTTTATGTATTGAAAGATGTTTAAGGGATTTTATAAGACCTCCGACAGGTCGAATACTAATTGTGATGACTCAAGGCTGCTCTAACTTCTAGGGTTTACTTGCGGGTCGTTAAATAGGGTTGAGGATTCATGCTCCCCTATGGTAAGATTGCATATAAATGATTGGTTGCATGGTGGTTAGGTTGGTATTGTGTATCCGTTCTTGTTAGCTCAGATTATACGTTATGATTCTCTCCATGATTGTACGTCTATTTTTTTAGTATGTAAAGCTTAATAGACAAGAGTTTGCTTAGATTAGGTTAGTCTAGATAAGTACTTAGTATCAATTGTAGTATGGGATGTCATCCATACATGGCACAAGTATGAGTTGAATCTACCTATGATATGATCCCTATAAGATGCATATTTATCTTCGGTAATGGTTATTATTTCTTTACATGACATGATTGACTTAAGATGATATTTCCTTGTCAATGTGAAGTAGGTCTACTAGGGACACCTATAGTTGATAAAAGAGGATAGAGTGACTTCAAGATATGCTTAGTGTGTAAGGTAGAATGGGATGCCTCACATGTCTTGCAAAAGTGTGACTTGAGGTGATCTAGGGGCATAGTTCCCATATGATATGAAGAACTTAGGTCTTAAATATGAGAGTGGATTATGATCAAGAATGACCAAAGAGAGGTACTTAGCTTTCGTAGTAGTATGGGAAGCTACCTTAGACTTGCACAAGTATACTAGGAGGTGGCTTGTGCAGTAGATCATTTGATAAGAAGGAAAATGGCTTAAGTATGACCTTACATATGCTTTATGATGATTTATTATGCTTATGGTATTTATAATTATGTGATGCTATTATCTCTTATGATTATGTCTATTGTTGACTAAACCCTTTGAGATATCTTATGTTTGGTATGATAGTTTCCATACTTGATACATTTCGTACTAACACATATTTTTACTACATTCTAATCCAATGTAGGGTCTTGAGGAGATTGAGTTGTTTTCAAGGGTAGAGATTCCAAGATTTCATGAAGTCAAACTTGGGGAGTCCTCACACCATCTGAGGACACCACCCCTATATTGTCTTTTATGTTCTTTACAATGTTTAGAATTTTGTGGGATGCATACCAAAGAAATTTGTACTCATGGAGTCATAGATTGATTTTTGAGACATGTTATAAAGACTTCTGTTTTTTTTGAAATGACTTCCACAATATGTTTTGAAGAATAAGTTTTAATTAGGTGCTAATTTATATGTATATATGTTTGCAATGAATGATGTCTAAGGGCTTTTACAAAACGTCCGAGCGGTCTAGTTTGTCGTGTCACTTCTAAGGGGTTCTCCTCGATCGTGAAAAACATTGTATCTTAGCATAAGGTTATGAAATGGCCTTACGATGTCGCAAAACCACATTTATCAAAGTTTATTCATAGGTGTGAGTCACGACACATCTGTGAGTAGGAGGATATGAGATGCTTAGGAAAGTTCAACTTCTTGTCTCTTCAAGTCGTGTCATAGAGATTGGATTTAGTAGGCCTTTTTTTAATGTTTACCTATACTTTTGTCTAGATTATGGCAAACACTAGGGCTAATGCTAAAAGGGAAGGTGGTGGAAATGAGGATCAAGACATTCTTCCCCTAGGAGTCCAAGATCCTCCTCAAGTTCCTAATGATCCACAAATGGGAATGTCACCTTATATAAGTTTAGGACTTCTATGAGCTTATTATCTCAAGTGAATAGGTAGGTGATGGTAAACCCTATAGGGGGAATGAGTACCTATTGGATTAGGGAGTTTTTGAGGATGAACCCTACATAATTTAGTGATTCCAAGGTGGAGGAAGATCTAAATAGGTTCAAACATTAGGTTTATATGACTCTTGTTATAATGGGATTAACTTCCAGGAGAAAGTGGAACTAGCCGCTGACCTATTGAAAGATGTGGCACAAGTTTGGTATGAACAATAGAAGGATTCTAGGCCGGCAAGGACGGGTCCCATAGAGTAGGAGACTTTTAAGTTAGCTTTCCTTGATAGGTTATTTCCAAAGGAATAAAGGGAGTCTAAGTTGGAGGAATTCATAAACCTCAAGCAAGGCAATTTTAGTGCTAAGAAGTATGCTTTGAAGTTTACTCTTTAGTCTAAGTATGCTCCAAGCTTGGTAGTAAACCATAGAGACTTGATGAATAGGTTCATGACGGGGTGTCCAAACTAGTATAAGAAAAGTGTCATACGGAAATGCTTGTTGATGATATGGATATCTCCCGACTAATGGTGTTTGCGCAACAAATAGAAGATTCCAATATTAAGAAGGAGAAAAAGAGAAGTTGGATGGACAATGATGGGACTGATGGACATGGTTGTCTAAGAATCGACAAAAGTTTTTAGGACATGGTCATTCTAATTCTTCTAGTTATTAGGATGAGAGGATGTCTAACCCTATTCCTCAATGGAATCGAAATGATTATGTATGGGCTACTTGCTCTAGGTCTGGTAAGAAACATGAGGTAGGTGTTTGGCCGGTAGAGATGGTTCCTATGCGTGTGGTGAGAGTGGCCTCATTATGAAGGATTTCCTTAAGTCAAAAGCTAATGTGAGGGAAGGCAAGGAAGTTTCTCCTAGTAATGTTGAAGTTGGTTTTCCAAAGAGGAATAGGTTCTATGCTCTCCGATCCACGATTGATCAAGAATGATCTCCTTATATCCCTTTACGGTATGTGTTTCTTTAATGATTTATGAAAATATCTAGATATTCTTATGACTATGATTTGATTTATTGATTATGATGTTTTCCTAGTGATGGTGAATTTAAATTTAAAAGCATGTGTGGTCCCAAGTGGGGGATAGTGGAGTTATTTCTCCAGAAGGTATTAATATGATTGTGGGTAACTACAATTAGCATGGAATTGATTTTTTCCTTGATTTTTATGTGCATCTAGGAATAATTCATATGCGATAAGATTCTAGTCTAAAGTTGGTCCTTTAAATAAGTGTTTAGGAATGTGTCATTCGTGGGTGAATGTTTCCCAAGTGGGGGATATTTTAAGGACCTCATAATGAATTAGGTCAAAATAGACCCTAACATGTGTGTAATGAGCTTATAAGGTCTAAAAATTTTTAATTATTGCATTAGAAGTTAGTTTGAGGAGTTTTGATGTCAAACATCCAAGGACGACCAAGGTGTCGGTAACTAGTTGTGTGTATGTGCTAGTGTGCCTTAGTATGTTTCAAGGGGTTTTAAGTGGTGTTTGGAGTTCAAATTGAAAGGAAAGGTTCTTAACATTTAGATGGACATATTTAGGGTTGAAACTTCCAGGCATGACTCGCCGAGAACCACCCTTAGGGTCCTTGACCCTAAAGCTGGTAGTACACCACCTTGGGAGTGTCACAATTATGCCCCGTTCATTGGTCCACTCTCCATAGATGGAGGTTGTTGCTCTACACTTAGGCGTGGGAGCTACTTTTCCTGCAGATGTCTTGGTATGGCTAGGGGTGAACTGGCAAATTCACCCCACATCCAAATTAATGACCTCATTTACAGCAATATATTTTAATAATGACAAATAGACTAAGTAAGTGATCACACGATGGTGGAAAAAAACAAGCTAGGTATTATGCAAGATTGCAGGAATCATGGAATCAAGTTGAGATCCAATTGGAAAGGAAAGTACATAATTCATACTGCAGGAATCATAAGATCAAGTTGAGATCTAGTTGGAAAGGGAAGTACACAATTCAAAATACAGGAATCACAGAGTCATGATGAGATCCAGTTGACAAGGAAAGTAAATATGCTTGCAACAATCAAAGGAATGCAGACAAGGATGTCCTCTCAAGTAAAATGGGGAAGAAAAATCAATCATAGAACTAAGAAATCAAGCTAACAATTAGAGGAAATCAAATCAAGAAAGCAGATGAAATAACGACTCAAGGCAATCAATAAAAGAAAAGACATGATTTGTCATGCACATATCTGATATGGACATGACTCATCAAATCATCACAAAGAGATTCAAAGATAAAAATCAAAGATCCTTGATTCAAACACCTTTGGGTTTTTTTAACAAGATCAATCTCTATTTAAACCCTCTCAATCATTAGTGTGAAGTACGCAACTTCACTTAAACTTATTGGAATCTTCTTTCACATTTGATAAAGCTTTCTACACGTGCGTGAACAATTGTAAAATAAAAAGAGAAGGAAAAATTCTGTGAGTAGGTTATACAAGTAGAGGCAGTATCATGTTTATAGGATCTGATTTGCACATCAGACAAGATCGAAAGACTACTCATTCGGTAAACGAAGTTGATCAAGATTTTAAGGAAATCCTTGAAAACCAAGGGACTAGACTAGGCATCACATTGGTGATCCTAACTAGTATGAAACTATCTATGTTTATTTACCTTTAAGCATATTACTTCCTTATATTTTTGTTGAACCAATTTGCAGGGAAGTCGACTACTACACTTAGGCAGTAGACTAAACATATATATTAATACACCCCATCTTTTTTTTAATTGGTACCAGAGCAAGTCGCAAAGATTCAGTGTTTAACCACGTGTTAGACAAGATGAAATGGCACACTACTAGATCCCTGGCGCATGGACACTATTCGTGTCGACCACCTTACTTCAATCTGCAGCATTACTCCCACAGGAAAGATAGATTCAGTATCTTTGTCTCCTCAAAGGACCATCAAGCATGGATAGTCATTAAGAAAGGCCAAAAGACAATTCCTAGACTAACCGAGAAACATGGGACTAAAAAGCCCTTTGACCTTGAATCATTCTATTTTACTAAGTAACAACAAGAAGTAATTCAAACTAATGCAAGCACTATAAGTTTGTCGTATTGTGTAGTAAGCGGAGTAGAATATCATAAAATATCAACCTTGAAAACCATGAAAGAAATGTGGGACAAGCTGTAAGTAACGTAAGAAGGAACTGCTAGAGTAAGGGAAAGTTGAATCATCGGACTCGTAAATGAATACGAATTATTTAAAATGACAGATGATGAAAATGTTGAATCTATATTTTCAGGATTCAGTTAAAAATTTTGCGAACTAAAATCAGTTGGAATGGTATGCTAAAACTAATTACAGGTCAGTAATCTAATTAGAAGTCTTCCCAAGGCTTGGGAATCTAAAGTTGCGATTCTTGAAGATGGATCTGCAGAACATGACATACGATGAGCTATGAGGTAATTTAATGGCGTATGAACATAATCATACAAACAGGTACACCAAGGATGACAAAAAGAAACAGTGGCATTTACTGTTGAGACTTTTGAAATTTTAGAGGAAGCCGATAAAAATTAAGATAAAGGAATGGACCTCAGAAATCATTGAGTAAGACAAATGCTCAGACAAAGAATACATAGAACTCAGCAAGAATTTAAGGGCAAGGACTTCAAAAGAAATAACGATCGATGCTACTACTTAAGACAACCAGGACACATCGAACAAAATTTTTCAAAACAAAAAGAAGAAAAAGAAATTAACGAATTGAAGATCCAAAGAGATTCGGGGCGTGGGAACAAGGAAAACAACCGATGGTGACTACCATGAAATGACAAACTTGTGTTTCATGGCACTAGGAAAACTAGCGAGGTAAGACCCTATATTTGTTCAGATTGTGATAACTTACAAAAATCTTTAGATATGGTTAGTGATGAATTACAAAATGTTATTAATCAATAAAATAAATTCGCTCAAGAAGAGAAGAACTGGCAGATTCTTCTTGAAGCAAGTCACATTGAAGTTGACTTGCTCACTAAAGAGCTAGAGGAAACAAAGATACATTTGAACAGTATTTGAAAGTCATGTAACCATAATTTTGTTCAATTACATAAAGCAACTAAGTAAAGAAAAACTCCACAAGTCATAGTTCTAACAGATCAACTAGATCTATCACTCATCATTATTCTCCTAATACTTTTGCAAATGTTGCTTGTGTAATTGTGGTGATGTGGGTCATAAATCCTTTAATTGTAGAAAATATTCTTCTAGAAAGTTTATTTGGAGACCTAAAGTTGCTAATCATTAAGGACCCAATATATTTTGCTACCTAAAAGAAACTAACCTTCCCATCTTGCAGGAGAAATCCAAGAAAACTTAGTGGAAAAGAATGTAGGTACTTGATAGTGGATGCTCCAGACATATGTGTGCAAAGAAAGAAAATTTCAAAACTATCAAAGTATGTCTTATATTTGGTGATAATGCTAAAGTATAAGTAACTAGAGTCGAAACTATCACATTCAGTTCATCATGTGATTTAGCTGAAGTATATTTTGTTGAAGGACTCAAACACAATCTTCTAAACATTAGTCAACTATGTGATGCTGGATTTCAAGTCACATTCAATACAATCAGTTGCATCATCAAACATCCTAGGAAAAAGCTTATAGTTATTGGAGATAGAGTAAATAATACCTATATCTTAAATAATTTTGATTTTCCATCCCTTAAAACATACTGCAGTATCAAGTGATCCATGGCTATGACATCGAAAGCCTGGAGACACAAGCATGCATGCGCTTGAGAAGTTATTAAGACTCGAGTTGGTAATTGGTTTACCAAAATTGAAATTTGAAAAAAAAACATATATGATCATGCCAATTGGGTAAGAAGAGTCGTTCATCCTTTAAACAGAAGACATTGTAAGTACTTCCAAACCTCTCCAGCTCCTTCACATGGATCTATTTGCTCCCACACGAACCGCAAGCATTAAAGGTAAACGATATGCATTTGTAATTGTAGATGACTATTCTAGGTTTACATGGGTAATTTTTCGATCTCATTAAAGTAAATCTTATAATAAGTTTGAAGTTTTCTGTTGAAAAGTCCAAAGAGAAGAAGGTTATTACATCCCATTCACAACGATCATGGTGGTAAATTTTAGAATAAAGCTTTTGAATAATTCTGTGCTAAAAATGGCTTCACTCGAAATATCTCTTCACCCAGATCTCCTCAGCAAAATGGAGTGGTAGAAAGGAAAAGTCGATCACTATAAGGCAAAACTAGAATAATGTTACTTAATCGAAATGTTCCGGACCATTTCTGGGCAAAGGCAGTGAGTACAACTTGTCATACTCTCAACATGTGCCTTACTAAAGAAGACTCCTTATGAAGTTTGGAGCTCAAACAAACCTAATATCAATTATTTTCATCCCTTTAAATACAAATGCTTTATTGACAACAATGGTAAGAATAATCTCGGAAAATTTGATTTGAGAAGCGACGAAGCTATTTCCCAAGACTATGCACCTCTTAGAAGAGCATTTTGAGTTTTCAATAAATGAACATTAAGTATTGAAGAATCTGTTCATGTTGTGTTTGATGACACTAACCGTATTATCAAGGAAAGTGAAGCTATTATTGATGAAGTCATTGAAAATGAAGCAGCTACATCAAAAACTGCTCACCATCAGAAGACATCGCAAGGACCCCTATCGAATAAAACACTGGTTAGACGTATACTGTGGAAAAGGAGTCAACTACACCAACTGATAAGGGAAATATTCCCAAAAAATGGTGACATAATTAAAAATATCCTGAGATTTACATTCTTGGAAAACCTGATGATAAAATACAAACAAGATCGTCCCTTAGAAAGCAAGCGTCAGTTGCTCTTATATCGCAAATTGAGAAAACCAGAATAAATGAAGCTATGGAAGAAGAGTCATGGGTAAAGTCAATGTAAGAAGAACTTGATCAATTTAAAAGAAAACAGGTATGGTCACTCATGGAAAGACCAAAAAATTACTCCGTAATAGGAATAAAATTGGTCTTTCAAAATAATTTAGATTAAAACGGCAAGGTTATTTGAAATAAACCTTGCCTAGTTGCTCAAGGCTACTCTCAACAAGAAGGTACTGACTAACATGAAACTTTTGCTCCCGTAGCAAGGTTAGAATCCATTCGTATCTTACTTGCATATGCATCTTTTAAACAATTTAAACTTTTTCAAATGGATGTAAAGTGCGTTTCTAAACGGGTTTATAAATGACGAAGTGTTTGTTACACAACCTCTGGACTTTGAAAATTGATCTTGTCCAAATTATTTTTATAAACTTTCAAATGCAGTTTATTGCCTAAAACAAGCTCCAAAAGCTTGGTATGAAAGCCTCAACATATTTCCACTCCAAAATATTTTTCAAAGAGGAAAAATTGATACAACTCTGTTTATTGAGAGATATGGCTTTTATATTCTTATCGTTCAGATTTATGTTGATGAAATTATTTTTTGTATATCTAACTCCTCATTGTGTGAGAATTTTGTTAATTTTATGAAAGAGAGAATTTGAAATGAGTCTTATGGGAGAACTCACATTCTTCCTTGGACTTTAAATAAAGAAGTCATCAAACGGAACCTTTACTAGTCAATCAAAATATAATAAAGAACTTATCAAAAAATTTGGACTCGAGAAAGGAAAAGCTTTTGGGACTCCAATAATCCCTTCCACGTGTCTTGAAACAGATGCACCACAAAAAGATGTGGATTGAAAAATTGTATCGTGGAATGATTGGCTCACTATTATATCTTACTGCAAGTCGACCAGACATCATGTTCATTTTATGTAAATGTGCACGTTTCCAAGAAGCTCCTAAGGAATCTCATCTCACTGTAGGGAAAATAATCACCCGTAACTTGATCGGAACCACCAAAATGAGCCTATGGTATCCTCACTTCTCCCACATTGAGTTAATAGGCTACTCTGATGCTGATTTTGCCGGTGAAAAAAATGATAGGAAAAGCACTAGCGACAATTGGTAAATTTTTGGCACAATTTATTATCTCCTGGCATAGAAAAAAGTTAACTTGTGTAGCACTATCTACTACAGAATAAAAGTATCTTGTTGTTTGAAGTAATGGAACTCAATTACTATGGATGATGCATCAATTACATGATTATGATCCATCTTTTGAACGTATTCTGATTTAATGCGATAATACTAGTGCTCTGAGTTTATCAAAATATACTGCGCACCACTCAAAGGCTACGCACATTGACATTAAACACCACTTTATTTTTTCTTGTTTAGCGTGCTCTGCTAGTTTCTTTTCCTTATCCGGCTTTCTCGTTCCTTTAATGTCTCTTTCTGTACCCTCTTTTCTCCCATTCTCCCATAAAACCTCCCTCTTCTCTCTTTGCCTTCTTATTTCTCCACTTCTTCCTTTACTTTTCTCTCTCTTCTTCTCCTCTATCATGACTAAGACTCGCTCACCGTCTTCTCTAAAAAATGGGTCCACAACCCTTCCCTCTCTCCTGATATTCTCTCCCTAACCCCTGATTTATTTGATGAATCACGCGAAACCTCTCCTGTATTAGCAAAGGGTAAGCTATCTGCCTCATGCGCAGTGAAATATAAGAAATCAAAACCCAGGCTTTCCGAGACTCTCTCCCCTGACGATATGCATTGGTTCTAGGGACTATATCAGAGGAACAGGTACGAAAGGTGTTGGGTTTTATTTGACCTAAATTTCTTACCATAAATAGGTTTTCCTTTTAGGAAAAGGTTTTGGATTGACTAATCTTTTTTCTGGTAGGAAAAGGTTTAGGACTCTATAAATAGAGGCATGTTCCTTCTAACTTAATCAGCATTCACAATGTAGTCTTAAGGGCTTTGAGAGTTTTGGTTAGAGGGAGAATTTATGGGTCACAAACTTGATACGTTATCACTTGTGTGAACCTCCCATGTATTCCGAGTGAATTGGTTGAGTTGTTTCCCTCTGTATTTTGTACTCTCATATTTATAGTGTATTGCTCATCTCCTTTGTGGACGTAGGTCAATTGACCGAACCACGTTAAACCTCTGTGTCTTTTGGTATATTTCTCGTTGTCTTCTTACTCGTGGTCTTTCGAGGTTTGCTTTGCTAGCTTCCGCGTTTACACCTGCTTACTTTACGGTCCTAACAAGTGGTATCAGAGCTAGATTCAATGATGGAGTCAGGTTCAGTGGTTCGATAATCGATGATTGAACCAGGTTAGAAAGAGGTTTTCATCTTGGCGGGTGTAGTTCTAGCCGCAACCATTTTTGACAGTAATGAAGATTTTATTGGAGAAATTGTTTCAGAGAGGTTCTCTATGTTGAGACATAAATTTTGCAAAGGAGATTATGTAGAGGAGAAGCAAGTTGTTGAAGATTAAGTAAAGAAGGTGGACAAATTTATTTTGTCAGAAATTCAGGCCAAGGGGGAGATTTGTTGGGTTTTATTTGACCTAAGTTTCTTACCATAAATAGGTTTTCCTTTTAGGAAAAGGTTTTGGATTGACTAATCCTTTTTCTGGTAGGAAAAGGTTTAGGACTCTATAAATAGAGGCATGTTCCTTCTAACTTAATCAGCATTCACAATGTAGTCTTAAGGGCTTTGAGTTTGGTTAGAGGGAGAATTTACGGGTCATAAGCTTGATACGTTATCACTTGTGTGAACCTCCCATGTATTCCGAGTGAATTGGTTGAGGTTGTTTCCCTCTGTATTTTGTACTCTCATATTTATAGTGGATTGCTCATCTCCTTTGTGGACGTAGGTCAATTGACCGAACCACGTTAAATCTCTGTGACTTTTGTATATTTCTCGTTGTCTTCTTACTTGTGGTCTTTCGAGGTTTGCTTGGCTAGCTTCCGCGTTTACACCTGCTTACTTTACGGTCCTAACAAAAGGTTCCAAAATTGCCCTGTTGTGTTAGGAAATCTGGTTAATCTCAACTAGTTGGATGATTCAAACAGTTCTGTGAGCCACTTTCTTAAAGCTCATAAATTATCGCTTTTTCTACTATTTATGGTATTGATGTTTTTGACGGAACTGTTAGGATTTTTATGTTAATCTTCATAGATCAAGTTATAGTGTCAAGTTAGAAACTTTAGTCTTGGGAAATCGTCTAGTTATCAGTGAACCACTGTTTGGAGACGTCTTCGGTACAATGTTTTTAGTGTTATTACGTACATGAATAGTACATGGCTCGCTGATTTTGAAGTAATCCTAGAAGAGGCTAAAGCTTTTATGGATGAACCTTAGTCCTCTCTGTCTGATTTAGGTCCGCTGGCTCTCTACTTTGTAAATCGCATGTTGGCCCATATTGTTGC
The DNA here is from genome assembly GCF_001406875.1 of Solanum pennellii. Taxonomy (NCBI): domain Eukaryota; kingdom Viridiplantae; phylum Streptophyta; class Magnoliopsida; order Solanales; family Solanaceae; genus Solanum; species Solanum pennellii. Next base: position 43,132,751 of record NC_028648.1, on the reverse strand, counting down.
AACTACCTTGCTGCTTAGGAAAGGCTTTTTGAGCAACATCTCAAATAGGAATGTATTTGTTCTCTACTGCCTACTTAAAAATTATAAAATCAACTGGGCACAATAGTTTAAAGAATATATCTGGGAAAGTTTTGAGGATACAAACCCCTCTGCAAGTTTTCCATATCGATTGCTCATATCTCGAATAATTGTGGATTACCTCATTGATCTTTCCATGTACAATCCTATGGTGATAAACTTCACCAATGACTCGCGGACGTTTTCAAGCATGGTCTATGTAGAGAGAGGAAACAAATGGGTAAAGAAAGACTCTGCCCAAGACAAAGTGGAAGCTGTGAAACCAACAAAGGTATCTACAAACTCTGCTGCTCTTATTCTCACGGAAGCCAAGGAACCCAAATATTGTATCGTGGCTAAGGAACGTGGACTTGTACTCAACCGTATCCGCCAAGTTCTCACCTAGCGGCTGCACCTCAACCCTGAGCCACATCATGGTGCCACCACATTGGCCTCATCCTGAATGAGACTGATATCAACTTTCCAGATAGGAATATGGTGGACATCTCTGTGACAAATGGGCACCCCTGCACAACTGGAAGATCAGACATGGAAAAAGGTAAATGGTAGAGGCCTTAAAGGCCCTCTCATGGATGATAGAGATTAGCAACCTGGCGAAATCAACCTCAAACCCGTCTACCAAAGATGCTACCAATACAACCCTATCCAAGTGAGAATATTATCTACAGTGGGGATAGGCAGTCACAGACTTAAAGCCAGAAAAACTTGGTCGCGAATTTGAGGTTGACCTTCTTGATAAGGTCTCTGGTGTCAAAAATCCAATATGCTCCATCACCTTCAATGGAGAGCCGCTGTGCAATCCACCTCTTCGTGGACTCTCTAAAATCATTACTCCGCTGAAAATGACCACCCTTTATCACGTCCCACCGATACTCAAACTCAGGGGTGAGGGGGACCCTCACAGTGTTAGTGTCCCTACCATATAGGAAACGGTGGATGGCAGGAAAAGAGATATCCACCGACAGCCTTGAACACGGACATCTTTGTGAGGTGCTTATTTTTTGGGGTTAGCCCGCCTATCCAAAGAACCTCGGAGAGCCACTACGTATAAAAAAGTAGAACTCCCACACTATCTTCTCACTGTAAGGCCCCACACTTCTAGCCGTCCCCTCAAGTCGGTAACGGGTAAACAAATCCTGTACCACAGGGACTACGTGGAGGCTCTCCATAAAAACCCAACACTCAACTGTCAGCAGTCGAGTCATAACCACCTTTTCGTTCAGCATCTTGGCATCCCTGTAAACCCGGTACTAACCATCGACGCACCACCTATTGGGATCATGAGTGACCGGTGCAGGGACCTCACGCTAGGATACAAGAGTAGACTCCGAATTCTGGGCCTCATCATACGTGGCATGGTTGGTAGGCACATCTGGGAGAGGGGCTCCCCGTAAGCTAGATGTGGGCCAACTTAGAACCGGTGGCCTCCTCAAAGCCAGATGTTCCCTCATAAGCCGAAGAAGACCCAGATGGTGTGCCGGTTAGTATGCACTACTTATTAGACTGGGAGACAGTGACTACACCGGGCGCCACCTTCTTGGGGGTCCACCGAGTGACTCTAGCAAGTGGTATCGGGGTTTGGGTGCCTTGGGTCATGTATTCAGGGTCCCTCTCATCAACCGACGAGCTAATTAGGCGCCGGGATGGTGCCACAGACTTGGACCATCCCCTGGAATAGACAATATCCAGTTTGGGGGCCATTAGTACCTGAAAATGGAGTTGTTAGTTTCATTGTAATCAACTTACACACACAGAAGAAGCCAAACAAAGTATGGATACATAGGACATATGTTAGTGCAAAACTGCAGACTCAGAAGACGGCACTATCAACAGCCCGTTGATAAAAGTCATGAAACGACGGTCCGTCGATGGTGTCCGTTAATGGATACTTAGAAAATTTCAGAAGTCATCTCTCCTCAAAATTTTCAGTTAGAAACGACGGACGAGCAGAACGGCCTGTCGGTCCATCGATAGACCATAGTCCACTTCCATCGTTTGACACTAAGAATAATTTTAGAAAATTTCACAAAGCAAAGTTTCAAATAAAAATGACGGACGTGCAGAATGGCGCGTTGATCAATCGACGGAAGGTATTCCACTTCCATCATCGCCAGTTATAAAATTTGAAAGTGAACTATCGACGAACCCAATCGACGGTCCGCCGATCAACTGACGGTCCTTAGACGGGGTCTCGTTCTATTGGTCAAAGACAAGATTTGGGGCTTAGTTTTTTTTCCAGAAATGATCACTTTCAAGAACAAACTATTACACCCAACATGGAATATCAAGAAAAATACTAATTCGTCATTCCTAGGGCTTCGATTTTCCAAATATCAACCATGAATTCGAAGAGACTAACAAGCTCTAAGTCAGAAAAACAAGAAAAAAACCAACAAGCATAGTTCATTTAGACAAAGTTCACCCACTACCCATTCAATTGCTATTATTCTAGGGGATATGGAACTCAATTTTAACAAGTTTATCATTAATTATGTCCCTAAGTCAAGAGCCACATACAATAACTTTGAATACACAAGCAGACGAACGATAATTCATTGAGAAGTGAAGATGAAATACCTGTACGGTGTGGTGGAGTGAATGGGTAGGTGAATGTGCAATAACAACCTACGAGCCTGCCTTCAAACATCGATTGGAGAAGAAAATGAAAATAGAGGAGAACTAGACAAGGGTTTTGAGGATTCTGAGAGTTAGGGAGAACTCGAAATCTAAAGGAAATTTGAGTGGGTGATTGTGGGAGTTTAATGGGGAGTTAAGGGAATGAGGGAGACAAACGGTTGGGGGGGGGGGGATTTTAAAAGGTGTGGAAGGGTAAATGAACAGTTATAATCTTATATATCCGTTTGGGTCGGGTCGGGTCAATGATTTTGTAAACTAACGGTACCCCGTCGATGGTAAGTGAGTTTATCGACGGTCTGTCGATGGGTCCGTTAGTTGTGCCATTAGACTGAAATTTAAAATCATACCTGAGACCTACAAAACCATCGACGGTCTGTCGATTGGTCCGTAGATCTGCGCCCAAGACCAATTTCTGCAGAATTCTTGTGGTTTGGTTCATGCACATTTAGCACCCATTAAGCCATTTTTTGTGTGTAATCTGGACACTTTTTTGACACGGACCCTAAACTACTCTCTACCCAACAGACTAAAACCTAAAAAAGGAAATTACACATGAAATTGAGTAAATCAAAAGGAACCAAAATAATGCGACTATTCCTACAAAGTAAAGGAAAACCTATTGTTTGCTAGAGGATACTGATTGGATTGCCTCCCAAGAAGCGCTTGATTTAATGTCGCGGCACGACACAAGACCCCTTATTACTCAGATTTCATCTAGGTAATATGCCTCAACTACTCATGGGCACTCTCCGCATGCCCGAGGTAGATCTTAATTCTCTGCCCGTTGATTGTGAACCTTGTTTTTTCTGTTTCTGCTGTCTTCCTTTCCATTTTCTTCGTTCTGTGTAGCCTCCTCTCTGCTGTTTTCAAGACAATTCTGCGCTGTTTTTAAGACGATTCGCCGCTTTTTTATTGTGTTTTTGAGACGATTCGCCGCGTTTTAAGCCGATTCGGTGCTATTTTTACATTACTTACGCAATTTTTTCCTATCTGTCCTCGTTTCTTCAGTCATGTTTTTCCCCTTGTTGCTATTGCCAAAGCTTATTGTCCCTACCTAACTACATGGTAGTGGTCTAGGGAGCGCAATTGCTAGAGCACGGGAGAATTAAGAGTAATGATTTCAGCAACAGCAGCCAGACGGACTACTATAGTGAGTCTAGTGACGACTAGAGTAGAGTTAAGTCAAAGGGTATGGTATAGCAGCCTTTCCGAGCGAGCCTCTGGGCACCCTCCTTGTTTTACAACTCAACCGCTCCATTTGGGAACACTTTAGTGATCAAGAGTGGACCAGTCTATTTGGAATTGAAATGTCTAAGAAACAAGCGCAACCTATTGTTAAATAGAAGTACTAAATTCCAAACTACAAAGTCGCGCTTCTCAATCTTTTGTCCATGGTACATCTTCATCTTCTCTTTGTAGAGGGCTGAACTTTCATATGCTTTATGGCGAAACACATCAAGCTCATTCAACCCATTACTTCTCTGCTCCACTGCTTCATTCCAATCCATCATCAATTTCTGCATTGCCAGATGTCCTTGTGCTCTAACTCAACCGGCAAGTGACATGTCTTTCCATATACAAGTTGGTATGGAGACAGACCTGTGGGAGTCTTGTATACTATCCGGTAAAAACAAAGAGCATCTTCAAGCCTCCTAGACCAATTCGTTCTACTAGCATTTACCGTTTTTGACAGGATCTGCTTGATTTCTCTGTTGGACAACTCAACTTGCCCACTAGTTTGCGGATGGTACGGAGTGGCTACATTTTGGAGAACCCCATATTTCTCCAATAACCCTCTGAATAACTTGTTGCAAAAGTGGGAACCCCTATTACTAACAATGGCCTTAGGTGTGCCAAATCTAGAGAAGATGTTCTTTTTCAAGAACGCGGTGACACTTTTCCCTTCATTGTTAGCAATTGCTATGGATTCCATCCATTTTGAAACATAATCCACCGCCCCAAGAATATATTTCATCCCATGAGAAATCACAAACGGTCCCATAAAATCAATGCCCCATACATGAAATAACTTTATCACTAGAATGGGATTTAAAGGGAGCTTTTGCCTCCTCGAAAGACCTCCATCTCTTTGGCACCTATCACATGCCCTGGCGAACTCATGAGCATCTTGATGGATGATATCCAATAGTACCCACATTGCAAGATCTTATGGGCAGTCTAGATACCACTATGATGCCCACCCACTGGCGAGGAATTACATGCCTCAAAAACACTCATCATTTCACCTTCCGGCATACAACGGCGAATAAGCCCATCAGCACGATTCCGTTATGAGTAAGGTTCATCCCAAAAGAACTTTTTCATGTCATGCATTAAATTTTTCATCCAATGGAAGGACAAATTCGATGGGACTATATCACTAGCCATATAATTTGCAAAATCGGTGAACCATGGAATCAAGTCTTGAGAGGCTTCCAATAAATGCTCATCAGGGAAAGTATCATCAATTTAAATCTTTTCATCCAACTCTCGCTTAGCTTTATCCTCTAATCTAGACAAGTGATCGGCAACTTGATTTTTGGTCCCTTTTTCTATCTTTCACCTCAAAATCAAACTCTTGAAATTGTAGAAACCATCTATTAAACCTTAGTTTTGCATCTTTCTTTGCCATCAAATATCTCAAAGACGAGTGGTCGGTATGCACTATTACTCTCGTGCCAAGCAAATAGGAGCAAATTTTTTTGAAAGCAAATACCACCGCAAGGAGCTCTTATTCAGTCACAATGTAATTCTATTGTGCTTCATTTAAGACCTTACTCGCATAATAAATTAGGTGAAGGTTTATATCTCTTCTCTATCCCAGCACCATACCAAGAGCAACCCCACTAGCATCACACATCACCTTAAATGGCTTACTCTAATCCGAGGAAATAATTATGGGCACAGACACAAACTTTACCTTCAACTCTCCCAACACCTTTAGACAGTCCTTCTCAAGCACTTGCGCAGAGGATGTGCAATTTTTGAAAAATCCTTAATGAACCTCCGGTAGAATCCCGCATTCCCAAGAAAACTTCTCACACCTTTTACAGACATGGGTGGAGGAATTCTCTCTATAACCTCAACATTGGCTCGATCAACCTTTATCCCTTTCTGGGAGATGCGAAGACCCAATACAATACCCTCTTTCCCCATGAAATGACATTTTTCCCAATTTAGCACAAGATTGCAATATTCATATCTTTTGAGAACCTCGGCCAAGTTACTCAAACAACGATCAAAAGAGTCGCCAACAACTGAAAAATCATCCATAAACACCTCAATTGTGTCCTCCACCATATAGGAGAATATCAACATCATATATCTCTAAAAAGTAGCAGGTGCATTACATAACCCAAAAGGCATCCTCTTGAATGCGAATGTCCTATAAGGGCAAGTAAAGGTGGTTTTCTCTTGATCCTCTACTGCAATGGAGATTTGATTATAACTTGAAAAACCATCAAGAAAACAATACCAACCTTTCTCGGCCAGCCTATCTAACATCTAATCCATGAAGGGCATAGGAAAATGGTCCTTCTCAGTCCATGCATTCAACCTTCGGTAATCCATACAAACCTCCATTCGATCACCGGCCTCATTGGGACAAGCTCATTATTCTCATTAGGGACCACAATCATTTCCCCCTTTTTGGGCACACACTGAATAGGTCGTACCAAACTACTATCTACGATAGGATATATGAATTCGACATCTAACCAATAAATAATCTCTTTCTCAGCTACCTCTTGCATAGGTGTATTCAAACATCTTTGGTGCTCAATACTTGGCTTGTGATCTGGCATGAGTTGGATTTTTTGTGAACAAATACCGGGTGGGATCCCAATAATGTCCGTAATAGTCCAACCAATGGCTCATTTGAACCTTTTTAACAGTTCTACCAAACACTCTATTTGTTCTACATTCAAATCCTATGCAATAATTACCGGCAAAGTGTCATCTCTTCCCAAGAATACATACCTCAGATGAGGTCATAGAGCCTTGAGCTCTAATTTTAGGGCTTCCTCAATAGATAGTTTCTCAAGTGAAGACTCACGATGCTTCATATCTACCTCAAATTTCTTTGGTTTGAAGAAAACGTCACCTCGATCAGGTGCCGCAACCAATAACCCATACTCCTCAATACGATCACTCTAAAAATTCATGATCACCGCCGCTAAAGCCTCAACACCAAGGCGCTCTTCGATTTGTACCTCAGACATAATCTCAATCCTATAGGATATAGCAAATACCGTTTGGAGCTCAGCACTCTGCTTCATGGACCTTAAAATGTTGAAAGTTGCTTCTTCATTGTTTATCCTAAACTTCATCTGCCCTTTTTCCATGTCAACCAAGGCGTGAGCGGTAGCAAGGATTGGCCTCCCAAGAATAATAGGTATCTCAAAATCCACCTCACAGTCAAGAATCCCAAAGTCGGCCGGAAATATAAATGACTGCACCTTAACCAACACATCATGGAGAACCACAATAGGCCTCTACATAATTCGATCGGCCATAAATAACCCCATCGCAGTGGGCTTTGGTTCACCCAAACCCAACTTTTTTATAAATAGAGAAAGGCATGAGATTTATGCTTGCACCAAGATCACATAGTGCTTTAACAAAGTATAACAACCCAATGGTACATGGAATAGTGAAAGCGTCCCGATATTCTTTCTTTTGCACAAGAGACCTTGTAGAAATAGCATAACAATATTTCATTTGGTCATCATCCTCAAAACTTACCAATCTCTTCTTATTAACCATATCTTTCATAAACTTGGCATAACTGGGCTTTTATTCAAGAGCTTCTATCAAAGGGACATTGATGGAAAGCTGTTTCAACATACTAATAAAACATAGGTATTTACCATCCTCAGTCTTCTTTACCAATCTTTGCAGAAATGGTGGTGGTGGTCTAGGAACGAGGATTACCTTTTGGGGTATCTCTGCTTCTTTCACCACTCTATCTACCAACTCACCATTATCTTCCACCACCTCATCCTCTTTTCTCACCTCATCTTCTAAACCAAATGGCATATGTGGATCCATGGTTTGTTTACCCCCACGAGTAGTAATTTCCATGAATTGTCCATCATTTTTTGGATTTTCAACAATATTTCTAGGAAGAGTACCTTGTTGACGTGGGTTCACAGTAGAAGACAATTGGGCCATTTCCAACTCAAGATGCTTCATTGAGAATGCATGTGCATCCACCTTTCGCCTAATATTAGCCAAATCATCTCTCAAACCTTTGGTGTGCTCATCACTAGCATCAAACCCCCTCATCATCTTCTGCAACATATCTTTATGTTGCGCCATACTACCTTCACCATCCTTAGGAGCAACTTCCCGATTTTGAGGTGGAACTTAGGGCCCACTCCAATCATTTTCTTTACCGTGTTACCCCGATTAAAGTTGTTATTGCAGTGGTAGTTTCCATCTAAAACATAATGATCCTTTCGCTTGTAATTCCCATAGTTCCGACCATGATTTCTGTGACCTTTGTGCCAATTCTCTTAATTGGAGCCGTGGGCGTTCGATCGTAAACCCCCTGTCTGATCATTCAATGCATAAGAATCCTCTTCATAAGAGAATTCATCTGATGGCGGTTGTGGTTTGATGAAACAATTCACCGCATTTACTTTCTCCACACCTCCAGTGATAAATTTCAATACCAACCCGAGCTCTGTTCTCATTTGAGACATTTCCTCACAAATCTCATCTGAGGTCGAGTTGTGTATAGCTTGCACTACAAAGATGTTTCTCCCAGTGTTCGACTTTCTAGTGCCCTAAGCCTTATTTCTGCAAGATATTTTCTCAAACTTCTCCCCAATCTCTGCATATGTGCACTTACTATAAGAACCACCCGCAATAGTGTCAAGTATTGCCTTATTATTATCATCTTTAAACCTACAGAAGTACTCTTTCAATGACTAATCATAAATGCGATTATTTTGGACACTTCTTACAAATGAGGAGAACCTATCCCAATAGCTACTTACCGACTCCCCATGCAACCCCACAAAATTGTTCACTCTATCTTTGTGGTTAAGATTTTTAGACACTAGGTAATACCGTGCTAGGAACACATCCCTCAACTTCTCTCAAGTATAGATCAAATTATAGAGCAACTCAGCAAACCAAATTGCAGACTCTCCCATTAGTGAGAGAAGGAAAACCCTTAATCCGATGACATCCATGTACAAGTCTAGCCTCCTTATACAACTCTTACACACCGACCTTAGTTTGGCGATGTGAGTATATGGATCCTCAGATGGTAGCCTCGAAAACAAACCTCTAGCGGTGAGCATCTGCATCGAGCTACTAGTTACCACAAATGTATGACCCTATGGTAGAGGAGGTAGGACAAGAGGCCCATCAGAATCAGTGATGTTAACATTTCCCCTATAATACTCTTGAGTGGGGCGGGAGGTTGCCTCCTCAAAGCACCATCACCAGGGTTCTCCACAATCACTTGGTTGTGAGCATCAAGCGACAGAGGAAGTTGAAGGATGATCCCATCATCAATATTAAAAGGATTGTATGGATCGTTCATTTTTTTGAGTGTACAGTTCAGTTCTAGATCAAATGAAAGTATTGGTTCTCCTCGACTTCGTATACTTGGCATACACAAAAGCTAGACCCGAAAGAGATAAAAATAAAGAGAAAAAGTAAAATTAGGAAATTATTGACTAAATTCAGTAATTGATATTGAAGTTAATCTAAAAACTACTTTCCCGGCAGCGGCGCCAATGTTTGATACGCTTAAATTATACTTCCCTAAAGAAGTATAAGCGATCGTATCATGTAAAGAACCCAACTATTAGATAGGGTCGATCCCACGAGAAAAATGATTTAGACTTAACTTTAGTGAATGATTAGCTCTATTTACTATTGTCCTTTCCGAAAACTAATAATTAAATTGGGGAGGGTTTTTTTTGTGAAACAAAAATGTTGTAATGTTATGATATCTAACATGTAGCAAGAGTAAATTGTTGATATGTATTAAGTTATGAGAGAAACTATGGTGTAAGTGCTCCCTACAGATTCATAACACCATAATCCTAGCTTATAACATTTCTTTCCTAAGGTTTTGCATGCAAAGTGATAAGTTATTTATATCTAAATCCTTGTACGACATAGAGATAATTTCACCCCGTACCTCAATCCAGCTACGTGTATTTAAGTTACTAACCCTTACCTTTTTTCTTTATATTAAGCATCATATTCGATGTTTGGATTAGTTATTACTTTCCACCAATTGAAACTAGCCTATAAGATAGTATCCACTAAATCTATGCCAATAATTTTTTCCTTTTAACTATCCCCTTAGTTCGGCGAATAGCAATATGGAAAGTTCTAACGCGTGCACTCGTTAAAAAGACTTCGAGACGAAAGAATTATCGATGCATGCAATAACCTAGTTGAGAATTGTTAATTAGCTCGGTTCATTTTGTTAATCACCCATGGTTCCCACAACTCTAGTTGTGGATTTAGTTATCCATGCTTATAAGAACACAATTCATATTTGTTAAATAACAAATCATGAACTTACTTTGACATGTTTGAAGAAAATCCAGAAATTATACTTGAAAAAAAAAACTCACTTGAGAATAGATAGCGGAAACTTGAATTAATTTCCCAAGTTTCAAAGTCAAATCTCCAAGAACAAAGGTATGAAAAACAATAAAAGATCCAACCCCTTAAACGAGGTTTTACACTCTATTTATAAAACCATTGTCCTAAAATAAAAGGAAAGCAATTAGGGAAAGTTTTTCCAAAAAAACGCGGCATCAATCGACGACTCGACTGACGGTCCATCAATCAAACGATGAACCATCGACTGCCACTATCGGTCCATACTTAACAACTTTTTTTCAGCCTGCACGTTGCATCTTCTTTGATCCAATCGATAGACCATCAGCATGGTCTGTTTATTCACTTACGATCCGTCGATGCTCCATTGTTCCATACTTAAACTTTTCTTCAACGTCGGGTACTGGAGTTGTCTCTGAACTCATTAACGATTTACCAGGACGGTCGGTCGATCAGTCGATGGACCATGGATCCGTCTTTAGCCCCACACCTATTAAGAATTCCCTGAGTTGCTTCCAGATGCTTGAAACTCCAGTCGACGATCACAACCTACGGTCCGTTGATGGGCTGACGTGCTGTCGATGGCTTTCTGGGTCACTTCTAAATTGATTTCTGCAATTCACCTTTGGATAACTTTCCTACAAAACACAGATAAAAATACATTAAAGTTACTACAAAAAGGCCCTAGACACACTCTAACTTAAGGAAAAAATATTTAGAGTACCGTGAAACCATGGTACATCATTCGCCTAGAAGATTCTCCAAATGGTGATTTTATGGTCCATCCTAACTTCTAATCGTCTTTAATTGTTGAGGTGAAGTCTAAACAACACCTTGATCCATCATTGAAAGAATTGAAGAAATCAGTTCTTGATAAACTTAATAAGTCATTCTCCCAATGGAGGATGATGTGCTTTGGTACCAATAAAGGCTGTGTGTACCAGATGTTGATAATTTGAGAAATCAAATTTTGGAGGAAGCTCATGATTCCCGATATTCTATTCATTCGGATGCCACCAAAATGTATCGTGATTTTAAGGAGGTCAATTAGTGGGATGGTTTGAAAAGTGACATAGCGTAATTTGTTACTAGTTGTCAAAATTGACAAAAAGTAAAGGCTGAGCATCAAAAGTTGGGTGGCTTACTCCAACAGATGGAAGTTCCCGCTTGGAAGTGGGAAGACAATTAATAGGGACTTCGTAGTGGTTTGTCGGGGATACGTAGGAAATATGACTCAATATGGGTTATTGTGGATAGATTGGCGAAGTCTGCCAACTTTATCCCCGTTAATTCTACCTACTTGACAGAAGATTATGCTAGGATCTACATTGAGGATATAGTGAGTCTTCATAGGGTCACTTTATCCATAATATCGGACACAGGTTCTCTCTTCACTTCTTGTTTTTGGAGGTCCTTCCATGAAGGATTGGGTAATCAAGTAAAGTTAAGCACCACTTTTTGTCCTCAAATGATCCATCCAAACCTTGGAAGATATGCTAAGAGCTTGTGTTATCAACTTCAAGGGAAGTTGGAACTTTCCGTTGACTAAGTTCTCATATAATAATAACGACCATTCGAGCATTTTTATGACACCATTTGAATCACTCTGTGGCAGATGATGTAGATATATGGTTGGGTGGTTTGAGGTTGGTGAGTCTTCTTTACGTGGTCCTTATTAAGTCTATGAGGCTATTTAGAATGTTTCGTTTATAAGTGATAGGTTTAAAATAGCCTATAGTTGGTTAAAATCCTATCCCGACAATAGGGGGAGAGACCTTGAATTTGAAGAGGATGATTGGGTTTACTTGAAGATTTCACCTATCAATGGGGTGATGAGGTCTGGTAAGAAGGAAAAGTTAACTAGTATTTGGGTCCATATGAGGTGTTCCAATGAGTCGAAAAAGTTGCCTATTAATTGAAATTTCCTAGTGAACTCGCTTCGGTTCGTCCAATATGTCATGTTTCCATGCTTAAGAAGTTCTTAGGTGATCCGATTTCCATTCTCCCTATTGAAGGGTTAGGTGTGGATGTGACCTTTCCTATGAAGAGGTTCTGGTGGAAATCCTTGATCATCATGTTAAATTGAGGAATAAAGTGGTGGTCTCCGTAATGTTTTCGAAGAAACCACCTAATTGAGGGAGCAAAATGGTAGGCCGACGCCGACATAAAGTCCCTCTATACTCATCTTTTTCCATAATAAGGTTTGTATTTTCTATTAATATTGAAAATAATGACTACATATAAATTTGTATTTTTCACTAATTATGTGCATATTTTAGTAAAGGTTTATGTCAAAATGGGTTTTCATGAAAAAGGCTTTTGTGTTGACTTGCACTAATGTGAAATACATATTTTTGTCTTCTTGAGATATTAGGTATATTGATGTTTTTGTGAGAAGAAAAGCATGGTAACTCATTTTTATCATTTGGAGCTTATGATATTGATGTTTAGAAGGTATCTCCTCAATATGTGTTATGAAAAGGCGAGTTATTATGTGTTGTGACTTGTGATTTGAGTGGCTATATCTTGTGCCATGATTATGTGTTGAATAGAGTTGTAAAACACTACTTTGAGTTGTAAATTATGTGTATTATATGTTGTTGGTTGGGATGCTAGTATTGAATCTATCCTTTCCCCATAAAAATATTTTAGTATCATTTGGGGACGAATGTTCCTAAGGTGGGGATAATGCAAGACTCCGAAAGTCCATGACTTAGTCAATAGACTCACATGTATAACTAAGACTTGAAACAAATTTATAGGCATAAAATAATGTATTTAAACTAATTAGGAAGTGTTATATTCAAAACATCAAGAAGCGTTCATGACGTCCATAGACTAGTGAAATAGAGATTAGTGTGCCATGGCATGTTTCATGGGATTATGAGAGTCAAAATTCAATGAAAATTGGTATATAGGTGTAAAAAAAGTATTAGGTGCGTTAAGGGTCGAGAAATCCGGTTACGACTCCTCAAGTATCACCCCAAGGGTCCTTGGTGAGGACCCTTGCATTTGACCAAAAGCTGTTAGTTTGACGGTGGCCAAACGATGGACCTATCGGCGAGCCGTCGATGGGTCAACGACCCGTCAATAGATTCGTAGGTCCATCCTTATCCAAATCTCCAAAAGGTTCCAAAATACCTCTCTCTGATCCAACCGACGCCTCGCCAGTATGGAGCCGTCGATGGACCTACAGACCGTAGGTTGTGGTCTCATAGGGGAGGGTATGTTTCTTTGTGATGTTTTTTTGTTAGGGAATTAATTAGTTTGTTACTTAGGTGGTTAATAAAGGTTTAGGGTGTGTTTAATTTAGTTAGTTGAGGGACTATAAAAGGCCTAACCCACATTAAACTAACCTAACATTAAACAATTCCCAAACTCAAAGTCTCTCCACCTTCTATCAACTTTCTCTCTATTTCCCCCAAAGAAAACCATTAAAGAGCAAGGTCAAGCTTCACTAGGGCATCTGCATTGAAGTTTTCCTCCGAAATTCTCTACAAATTAACAAGGTATGGAAGCTATTCGTCTTGGGATTTCTCTCGCCAAGATGCCTTCGAAGTTTATTTCTAAAGTTGATAAATACATGTTTTTCTTCTAATTCTGAAATTTGTCTCTCAAATTAATTTTTTTTGTTTCCTTTTGTCATAATTGATATATTATGATCTATTTATTGGTTAATTGTTGTACCTCTTCGTCCTTGACTTAGTTCTATGGAAGAAACCTTGATTGAACCCTTTCCCTTAATCCTAGGTTATGAATTGAGATTGAATTGATTGTAATGGTACAATTGACTTAGTTATTGTATATATTGCTATTATAGGATTGTTAAGTATATTGATCGACGAATATTGTTTGATTGATGATAAGATCTTGAAGGAGGATAATAAAGGTAAATTGGTAAGACATTGTGATCTTGAATCCTTACTTCAATGATGATGGTTTATTCTTATTATTTGTATTCAATCGAAATATTGTGTGTGGTTAGATTAGGAAGGTGATGGTATGATTAATGTGATTAAATGTCTTGACTATGTGAATTGTGAGATCATGTTAGGGGTATGAAGATACAAGGTTGAATGTGATTAAAATGTGTGACTTACTATGTTATCAATGTGATATGTTGATCTCACAAATGAAGGGATGTTATGAATGAAAGTTCTAACGCAATAACTAATGAGATAATGAATATGATATACAACGGGTAGTCTCCTATGACCTAAACTAAGATATGATGATTAAGAAAGGATTAATGACATTTCAAAAAAGAGACTTTAGCTTAGCACCGAGCAAACTAGATTGAGATGTGTCCCTTCCCAATGTTGGAAGGTAGGTTCACTATTGTACTCATGAGATGGAGATTACAATGCAAATGTGCATATAGATGGTCTCTAGTATGTCTCCTAGTTCTTGAAGTATGTTATACCCATAGGAATACTAGCTAGTGGATAATCCTAGAATGGGATCTTAATAATTTGGTACTACCTTTGTAAGTAGATCATCTTCTTTCGTTGTAGGGTTTCACGACACCAGATTTCATGTCTAGATCACATGGTCTATGTCGATTAAGGAAAATGTTCCTGAAATTAAAACGAATAAAGTAATTTACACTAACTAGGGTGACATTAGAGGTTAAACTTAGTGTAGGTAAGGGTATTGGACTTTACTTATAGATGGCATAAGTTTACCTTGAGGGAAGTCCTAGGAGGTTGTTCTTATGTACTTATTTTATGAACGCAATATATATGATGGCTTTACATGTTGATGATCCTATATGATGTTAGTCTTATTATTGAACATGTTATTGGTCTAACTTCATGTACATGATTATAAGTATGCATGATATGAAGATATATGAAATGTTGAAATTGCTTATGATCCTATGTTTGGTTTACTTGGTTTTTCGGGGTTTACGGGACTTCACATACACATTGCACTTGTAGTCTTTGGAAGGGGTTGTGAGTAAGGGTCATGTATATTGTTTTAATATGAACTCTTGAACATTAATTGTTGTTATAAGGTTATGTTTGACTTATGTAGCACTTCGAAAATCCACGACGTGTCTTAAAACCTAACGTAAGTGTCATGAGGTCTAGACACTTGTGTAAGAGTCATTTAAATGAAAATAGTTCATTTAGGAGGTTTAGAAACCAAAAAGTCCAAGAACATCCATGACGTTCAGAAAACTAGTTCATGGAGGTACTAGCGTGCCTTAGCCTATTTCACTAGCTTTTAGGAGTCAGAAATCCATGAAAATTTGTGGAAGGGTGGATAATATGTGTTTAAGTTTATTCATGGTTGAAACGAATGGGTATGACTCCCCAAGGACCAACCAAGATCCCTTAAGAAAGAACATTGCATGTTGGAGTCAACACTGTCTGGGTAGTGTGCACCCACGAGATGCAATCCACGATCCATGTGTGGATCGAAGGGAAGTTGTTGCCAACCGTTTACCAAGACTTAGAAAAGTTTTTGGATCTCTCTCCTGCACGTGTCTCTGACAATAACCACGGATGTGCAGTATTAAGAAGGCCTGGTCCGTCGACTGACGCACGATCCATCAATCGTGGTGTCAACAGTGGCAGTGTGATTTTCTGCACGTTTTAAATTAAGTTACAATTGATTAAGGGGTTAGTTCATTATTTAGGGGATTATGGAAGCCTAAAAAAGTCAACTAAACCCCCATAGAAATACCCAACCCCATTAGTCTAATTACAACTCTCAAAACAAAACTCTTTTCCTTCTCTCTTCTTTCTCTCTCTATTAGAAAACACCATTGAAGACAAGCTAAGGGAGAGATTTGGGGTCTGTAAAGGGACAATTTCACCATAAACTATTCATCAATATGGAGGTATGGGATCTAAGTCACCTTTGATACCTCTTTCTCAAAGGGTTCCTTCAAAGTATTATCAAATGTTGAGTTTTCATATGGGTTCTTCTCCGTCTCGAAAATGATGTTATGAATTGATTAGTTTAAGATGAATAGGTTAACATGAATTCTAACTTAATTATGATATATCTTGATGGTTTGTCATAATTTGCGGATGATGACCCTTAACCCTCAAACCCTATGTTTGATCTTGATATGAATTAGGTTTTATTTTATTCAATTCACTTGGTTATTAGTTGAATTGCTACTAAATGATGTTGTTATACTAATCATGAACAAATTTATAGTGATTTGTAGTCTTTCATGCTAGTTCTTGAGAAAGTGATTCTAGGTTATAAAGTACTTTGTGAATTGACCTAAGTATCTTGTCTTGAGCTATGATCTAGTATTGAATTTGAATGTAGTAATTCTCCTAACCTTGTTATCATGTTGGTTATTGAATTATGACGATATTATGACCTAATTGGGTTTAAGTATGAGTTGATGGTAAGACCTTGGTGGTGGATTATGTGGGAGACTTGGTAAGTCTTATGATCCATATTCTTTACTTCAATTTATGATTCAGTGTGATGTTGTATTGAAGTATGCCTGTTATTAGGATTTATGGGGTTGGTATGATTTTTAATTGAAATGTCTTCACTATGGTTGTGAGGTTTATTAAGATTTAAATGTTATAAAAGTGGTGACAACTACCAATGTTCCTTATTATGAACGAATATGAAAATGTGCTAACCTCACTCATACGAATTGTGATGAAAGGACTATACTCATGCAATTCTTATTGAGATATGATTATGATGATTATTCAAGGGATAGACCCTATGACCTACAATAATCTATGATAATTGATAAAAAAATTTCAATAAAGGGACTTAGCTTAGCACCGAGTGAACTTGACAGTGGGAGGTGATGACTTTCCATAAAGAAAGATTCACCTTATAGTTCTACAAGTGGTGTTGACTACCTAAAGAGGGATACTCATCCAATGGATTCCCATGAGAGGAGGTTCCAATTAACATGTTGTATGTAGAGGAATTATACTTATCTGTTAGTTGTTGAACTATGTTGCCCCCATAGGAAGACTAGCTAGTAGATCCACCTAGAAATCTACATTTCTGTTTGGTTTTACTTTGGCCGGTAGACCACAATCCATCAGTGTAAGGTTTTACAACACCTTATTCCACACTTAGCTCTTGTGGTCTATGTCGGTTGAGGTAAGTGTCCCCTAAACTAAAATGAAGCAATGAAGTATGAACTAACTAGAGTGACTTCAGAGGTTTGACTTAGCTTAGGTAGGGGTATGGGACTCTATCTATGCCTTGCACTAGTTTGCCTTTATGGGAGCTTTAGAAGGTTTATATTATGTATATATATGATAAAGAATGCAGAAGATGTTAATATGATTACTTTACATTTAATTATATTATATGGGGATTGATACTCTTATGCACATGTATTTGGTCTATTTTGCTAAAAGTATGAGGTTGTATATCCTTAAAGGTTATGTTATGTGAAGTTGAATATTAGTCACGGTTCTTGTTGGGTCACTTGATTGAGTAAGGTTATGGAGCTTTGCTTGGTTATTGCAGTTGATGGATTGATAAGGATTTATGAGTAGTAGTCTTGCATTATTAGAATGTCATGAACTCTTATCCATGCTTGTGATGTAATTACTTGTTGATAGGGTTGTATTTTATTATGAGTCAAAATATGTTGACAAGCATGTTATATGCTTTGACTTGATGAATATCCCGTTTTGATTTGTATGTTTTCCTTTGATGATGCATAAGGCTTTCAAAGAGTAAAGTAGCATGTTTTGGTAAAATGTCCTTTTTAGCATGATTTGATCTAATATGTGCATATGTATCATACATAGTAGAAGTGGCGTTCTAACCCCATTTTCTCCCCTTTTCCCAAACAATTTAGGTTTCGATCGTTGAAGGCTCTTTGAGATGACTTTGAAGAAGGCTTGGAGTTTCGAATTCATCAAAGTGGGTTGGTCCTCCCTTTCCTAGGGCGATGCCAATATCGAGCTTATGATGTTGTTTCAGTTTTAAGACCCTTGTGTTCTATCTCTTTTCATTTGAGTACAAATTGTATAAAGCCTATTTGTGACACTCTTACATTGATGTATGGGCTATGCCCAATTTTGTAATCTTCTTAGATGGTATGAGACGAGATAATCTTTAAAGACTATCTTCTATTTTATATATTTATACTTGTGTGCAATAAAAGTAGAAGGCTATGTAATCTTCCTATATGAAGGGTCTATGTTTATTCGATACGGATATATATTATGTGTATGTAGAGGTCTATGTAAACGTCCAAATAGAAGTAATTAAAACTTTTAAATTTTTCGGGTTTTTGACCTAAGAATGTAATGATGTAAACAAAGAGGCTAGTCTTAGTCCTGAAAGAGGACGACGACGCCGGCTACGTCTAGGGGGGTAAACCCATATGTGACAACTTACTTATGTATATATGATCTGAATATGATGCTATTCATGTTGATATGAACATGTGAGAATACTAGCTATGTAGAATTGACTTCTTATGGTATTGATCTTTTGTTGAATATGAACTTGTCTTAAGTGATATTTTGTCTAATGGCTATTGTATGTTTTTAATTCTCCATAAAGAATTTTCAAAGTGACTTAGAATGGTTTGAAACAATGTCCTTTCAAGCATGATTGCATTGGTTTTACTTGCATAGGTTTCCATACTTGGGACAAATGGTTGTATTGACCCATATTCTTTCCCTTTTACTAAACAATGTAGGTTCGGGCCGTTCAAGTACTTGAGGCTAATTGAATAAGACTTGGACATCTTTCTCCAAGTTTTGGTAGGTCCTCAATGTTAAAGGATGTTACCGTTTCCTATTCTAGACATGTTGTTGTTAGGTCTAAGACACTATATCATTCCTTTATCGTTTGAGACACTTTATGTAAGCCTATTATGGAGTATTAAATTTTTAATGCTATGTCCAATGTTATAATCCATTTATGTGGTTTTATGTGAGACGATATTATTAGACTAAATCTTATGTATTGGTTATGTTGCCTCAACAAGAAGCCTATGTAAGCTTCATTAAGTGAGGAGTCTATGTGAACTCCATATATGATATGTGAGAGGTTTATGTATACCTCACTATGTAATGTCACATATGGGGAGCAACACCTAGAATAACATGGCGTACTTGACCTCTCGAAGGTCTTAACAAGCCCAAAATTATCATTCATCGCATTGACATAGTAAATTTAGCGGAAAATTTAAAATGTTTCATAGAACATCATATGCTAGAAACTTTACTTCATATATATATATATATATATATATATAACATAAGTCATAATACATATTTAGACCCTAAATCTCTTTGCCATCTTAGAATAAACAACTTTAATGTACCTTAGGGACACATCTGTTAAAACTTAAGACAACACATGATTAGAGAATCCTTGGAACTTAAGGACCCCTTTCCTTGAGCATGAGAATGACATATCAAGCTCCTCAATAATATATATCCTTTAAGCATCCATAACTTACACTTTGTGTAAAAAGTAGAGAAGAATGGTATTAGTATAAGAATGTTGTAAGTATGGCAACCATGCAAAAACATGCATTTTAAAGGGACATTTTCTTGAAATCATACTTCATGCCTTTTTGCGTAAATATTTATAAAAACTTTATAACGTAGCATTTATATTATTCATATACTTCATAACATATTCAAAGGCAAAACATTACATAAAATCACATATAGAATTTAATGTATTTTTGAGCCACATTACAGTAAGTTGTCTTCTCGTAAAAGTGAACTATCTCCTCTTTTATTCATTAACATCCCAAGAGACCATCTAGTGATACTTTGTGAAATGCATCACCTTATGGCGAAAAGGAAACATATATATAACCTACCGTAGCCAACACATAACATCATATAAGCACAGTACATCAAAAACTTGTTTAAATCAAGACTACACTGGCTTTAGAATAAGCTACTTCTAGTTGTACATATATTTACTTCTTTGCATATACATCATTATTAGACCTTGTTCATGTCCCTAATGTTAGTCTACTAGTTCAATGAACATATGGATCCCCATAACCCCATACATTCTTAGTAAAACTTTCATGAGACCACAAACCTTAACATTCAATTCATTCCTCAACAAGTAAGTGAAGATCATTCATGTCAATACATGACCTTCATAATATAGTCATTTAGACAAACATAGTGCCTATAGATTCATACCATTATCATCTTCATAACAAGTATACCAATACCACAAAGTCATGGATATGGACATAAACATGATCATACATATTAGGTCACCTTCCTACGACTTTCTAAGGAGCTACTTTTGCAATGTCTAGATGGGTTCATAACTTCCACCTATCCTAAGTAACTTACCTTAAGTCCTCCTAGTTAGGATACCATTCATTAACTTCCATTGTCAATTTTACTTTATAAAATCTATACCATTAACCGACACTAAGACCATGGGTGTTAACCATGGATTTTGGTGTCATCCCCTCACACCAAAAGAATGCATCTTACTTGCCAAGGTATGACATGAGTAACATATTAGCATCTTAGGTGATATCACTTGCAAGATCCTATGCGGCTAACATAGTTTATGGAACTTGGAGGTACATGTGAAAACCCTCTTTAAGCCAAGATGGGGCATTATGGTTATTCACTTATGGAAACCCCAATTATGCCTATTAAGGCATTGTGGTTATCCACCTCATTAGATTTATGGTGAACTACCTTCCCACATTGGGAAGGGACACACACTCATATTCAAGTTCACTCGGTGCTAAGCTAAGTACCCTTTATTGAAAACCTCTATTATCAATTATTTATAAAACATAGGTTTAGGACAGTCATCCCCTCATATGCTTAACTCAAAGGTCATAGATAAAAGTTCATCAACCTAAATCATGTGAGAAGATCCTTTCACATGGACATAGTAAATGTATTAGCACTATCTAGTTTAGGATACACTTCAGCACACCTTTCAAGGATCCTATATTGACTATATCATCATATATGTGTGTGTATATACATATATGTGAGCAAACCTTCCACATAACATTTTAAGTCACAATGTTCGTACATTCATATTCATACATATAGAAACCAAAACTAGAAATATCCTACCAAGGTACACATGTGCAATGTATAGGCAAAGTCCCATACCCTTTCCCGTACTAGTACACCTATCAAGTCATCCTAGCTAAGGGAACACATATCATACTTTTATAAACATTATCTTAACATGCATAGCAGTGGACACTAGTGAATATGAGAACTACCTTTCATTTAGACACCATCACCTATACTACTTGTAACATGGATGTAAAGTGAGTTTGTGTACACATTAATCAACATGATCACATAATACCTATCAACAACACATTGAGGCAACCACCCTCTTAGACCATAATACTCTTTCAAACATAGACCACACAACACGCATAACATAGGAGACAAGTAATCTTTATACTACACTTAAGACTCCAAACTTGTGCTATTCATGAATTCACATAAGGGTACATATGTAAGGGATTATTAACCATTTAAACTCATCAATGTAAGCACCTATACTTTATCCTAGCATGGATATGCACACGCTTATACAATAGTAATACAACCTAGATAACAACTAGAATAGAAAAGTAGGCATAAGCTTCACATAGTATCATCATAAGCACATGTTCATATGTTCGTCAACATGCCTTCAAGGACATGGTAATTCACATATAAAATGAAAATTAAAGTAAACAACCCAACCATAAGTGGACCATACCACACTATGCCAAATACAAGGCATCATCAACTACATTAATATAGAAAAGTAGATGATAAGCCATTCTTACCAATTCATCAATATTTGATCATCTTTGATCAAAACACCTTGTTTATCAACCGTTCATACATACGGAAGTAGATAAATTTACTTTAATCATAAAAGGCACTATGTACAAGTCGCTACAAGATCATAATATAACATAATACAAGGCATCTCACATGTACTAGGAAGTAGAGAGTCCTAGATCATCAACTAACCTCCCTAATTTAATTCATCAATCATCATGTACCAATAATATAAATATATGGAAGTAGCCAAATAGATATAAATAAAATTTAAATCATTCTTCATCTACCCTTGAATCAAGTTCACATAATGTTCATTACATCATTCAAATTGTAGGCTAGAAGAGCCTAGATAAATTCATGCCAAGATTACTTTTATTTGATCATAAAGAATTCATACCCACAATCCGTTAATGTCATCAATATAAGCCAGTAATTAAGGACAACATAACCTAAACGAAATCCTACTACAATTGTCATAACGACTAGATAATAGTGAACATACTAATTTTCAAATCAATAGAATGTAGAAGAATCATAGTCTAACCAACATTGATCAACACAAATAACTTATTTACAATCCATCAATAATATCCAATTAAGACAGTAGATACAATCAGTCCTACACAATCGAATTCCCTTTTAAATCATCAAAAGACCAATGTTACAGTGAGTCGTGGTAAACTAGGCTAAGCATGTTCAAATATTCATACATTGATACACATGGATTCTTCAACATCAATTCAACATCAATTAACGTAAATAACAGTAGATATAACCACTTTAACGTAATAGAATCACAATTCAATCGATAACAAGTCAAGATCACAAAGCCCATGCCAGGCTAAATTGATTTAAGAAAGGAACATTGGTTCATAAAGAAATCACGTTCAAACCAATATAATAACATCAATATATAATGATTTAATCATTAAAAACGTTTTGAGAAGGAACCCATGGCTAGATTGAAGAAGAAAAGGTTTGATCATGAAACTTTCTTTGAAAACATTGAGATTAACTCTCGAATTGAAAGGTTACAAAGAGATGAAGGATCACAATACCTTTTTTCTAGTTTAAAACCTCTAAAAATTGATGATTCATCAATGGAAATCTAATCTCCAAGTTGTTCTTGAGCTTCACCAACAATGGTGGTTTCCAGGGAGAATATTTTGGAGGGAAAGGTTTAAGTCGTGTAGAGGGGATTGGGAATGGGAAGTTCACGTCTTAGCTGACTTATATACACCCAAAAGTATCTAAATAAACCTATTAGATTCAGTTTAAGAAGTGGGGTAAATTTTCCGTTCACCCCTTAAATAAAACAATCCGCTAGACAGTAGCTACATTCCACCATCGACAGACCCATCGATTGGCCGTTGGTCAATCGACAGGCCATCCTTTGGCATTCGTCAATTGGTCCTCAGCCAAATTTTGGGTTGATTTCTGCCCAAGCTAATTTTACATGAATGAGACCTCACCAACGGGACGTTGTTTAACTAATCGACCGTCGTTTGGTCCGTCGATTGATACTGCCAAGGCAGTGTCTCAACTAGCCTTGTGTCCTTCTTATGAGGCCATTTGCGGGGCCCTTTAGAAGTCGTACCCGGACGTTTCCAACGTAAATACAAACCATACAAAGTTTTAGACGTTCCACGTAAGTTTAACTAGAAACAAACACCTACAACTTGTCCAAACAGGCTAGGCCCCATCAAGACACACATTGAGTGTCTTAAGGCCTATCATTTGAACGCCTTGGACGTTCTTTGTCGTTTGACCTCCAAACATCATGAAACCACATATAGAATCTCTAAACATCATCATAACTCATTTTAAGACTTCAAAATCTCATTACATATAATATATATAAACACTTATAGACATATGAGGCATATAGGTGAATTGTCCTTAAACATTTTGGTCGTCCTTTGACGTTCGACTTCCAAATCACCTCAAACTTTACACACTGCCTATAAATCATATTATAATTAATTTTAGGACCTTAGAACCTTAAGACAAACATGTTAGGCTCTAGAAACCTTAACTCATTTTGGGGTCTTACAAGTTTTTAATTTTTTCACATTTTAGACGTATGATATATTATGACGCATGCTAAGGGCTTTTCTATGTCCTCTCCAAGGAGGAAGACGCCAGTTACATATCAGGGGTTCTCCTCGCTCGTGTCATTCTCCATAAGGTCTTTATATGATTATGGGTAGCTCTGATAGCATGACATTTATCTTTTCATTGATTTGGATATTTGCATTTAGCATTAATGCATATACAATGGGCGTCTAGTCTAGAGTTGTTCCTTTGAAGAAGTGTATAGAAAGGTGTCATTCGTGGACGAATGTTTTCCAAGTTAGGGATATTGTAAGTACCCCAAAATGAATTAGGTCAAAATAGAGCCTAACATGTGTTCCATTAGCTTATAAGGTCTAAAAATGGTGAATTATTGCATTATAAATTTTTTGAGGATTTTGGAGGTCAAACGTCCAAGGACGAGCAAGAAGTCTGGTAACTAGTCGTGTGTATGTGCTACTGCGCGTTAGTATGTTTCATGGGGTTTTAAGTGGTGTTTGAAGTTAATAATGATAGGAAAGGTTCTTAACATGTATATGTACATATTTAGGGCCAAAACTTCCGGGCACGACTCACCAAGGAACACCCTAAGGGTCATTGGGGGGGGGGACCCTAAAGATGGCAGTACAGTACCTTGAAAGTGTCCAAATGACGGCCTTCCAAATGACACCCCGTTAATTGGTCTACGCTCCGTTGATAGGGGACATTTATCCAAATTTATGCATGGGAGATAAGCCCCAAATATATGTGGTGTTTGTCGCAAAAGACAGACCTATAGGACGAAGACATCATTCAATCGACTGTCCATCGCTAGCAGGCGTCTATTGAACTTGCAACTTTTCCTGCAGGTGACTTGGCATGGCTAGGGGTGAATTTCCTCGTTCAAATAACTTCATGGACGATTATTTTATGTTTATTTAGTTATTATTAGTCTATTTAAAAAATAAAAGAGCCATTTAGACTCTAGACTCCAAATCAAAACTTCTCCCTCTCCAAAACTCTCTCAAGAACACCATAGAATAAGAAGAGAAACTGGAGGCAGCTTCTAGGACGAAATTCACCAAGGATTCGATCTAGGTTAAGGCTCTAATATAATTTATGTGAATCTTAATAATTCATGATGTCTTCCATTAATGGATTTCCCTTAGTTTCCCTCAATTGTGAATTAAAAAGACCCCAATCTAGAGAGGGTTGTTATTGGTAAGGCTTGATTGTGATCCCAATGTAGTGGGTAGCATTTAATTATTTTCTTATGATGAGTATGTGATGTTTTCATGAGATTTTCATGGTGAATTGTAGTATTTAATGATGAAGGTCGTAATGGTATGTTTAGGCCATTAGAGGCAACATTAAAGATTCTAAGTTAATCTTCTTAATTCTATTTTATGGTATACTAATTTATCATAATAGGATCTCCTAAATTTGAATTGACCTAGGCTTAATTGATTAAGGAGTATCTTGACTTGTAAAGTTTTATTGGATAAAGCATGACTAGAATTACCTTCTAATAATAAAATTGTATGAAATAACTTGTAATTGGACATGGATAATGATAAAATGAAGTTATCTTTGATTATAGGGTTTTATAGCATTGTTGTTATGTCTTTAGGGGTGAATTCATTATGACAGAATTCTAATGAGTTGTTATCCTTCCCTTTTTACTTAGACATGAATAAGCGAGGGGAAGCAAGTTCTCTTACATAGATGAATTATAGGTCGACCTAAGAGCCTAAAATGAATCAAGGCATGATAGACTAGAATATCTTGATGTTGTATTGAATAGTCACTTCTTGTGTAATTGACTTTGTAAGATGAGACAAAGATGTGATAGACTAATATGGTAGATCTCATCGAAGCTTGAGTTGAATTACTCATTGTAGCTTGAGGTGATGAATCTCATGGTAGCTTGGGATGGAGGAATCAAGCCCTCCTATGTTGAGCTGGGTCTTGTGTTGCATAGATACTTTATTAAGATAGCTTGACTTTGTTTGAAAAAAAGAATTTCATTTTAGATTTACTGGAATGGACTATACTCTCTTAATGGTAGCTTTATTTGCATGCAAGGTGTGTTTCGAGGAATAAACTGAGATAGATTTCTCATGGTAGTTTAGGGTGTAAAACCTCAAAAATGAGCTAGGTAAAACTATAGACTAACATGTGTATACTGATGTTTTAAATTCCTAAAATTGTTAATAATAGTGTTTATAGACATTATATAAAGTTTGGAAGTGTTTGGAGGTCAAACGTCCAAGAACGACCAACACGTCCAGAAACTAGTCAAAGTTAAACTAGTGTATTGTAGTGTTTTGTAGTGGATTTTTTGGGGATGCTTTGAGACTGAAATTGAGTATTAATTGTTCCTATACATATATGGACATGTAAAGGGTAGAAACTTCTGAGAACGATGCTCGGGAACCAGCCTCAGGGTCCCCAAGGAGGATTAAAACATTGGCCAAGTGAATTGCCGCCCTAGCCATGAATTCGTAGTGGTTGCACGACTGAGAAAGGAAAATTTTTACCTGAGAACCGGGGACATCACAAACCATTCTTTCTTGAAATTTTCCTGAACCAAGAATTGAAAATTTCTCCACAACACGCATTGACCTACCAGTTTTGGTTACGTAATTTTATGTCAAATCTGAATTGGTTAAAATGTCCAATAAGCACAGCGGTATTTTAGGTAATTTGGAAATGACTTATTAATGGTTATTGAATCCTTTTAAACCCTTAAACTCACCAATCAAAGAAAAAACCTCAACTCAAAACAAAACCTCTACTTTCCTTTCTCCCAAACCCCTATTGATGAAGGTTTGAAGATCTAATGAAGAAGACTGATATTACAAGTTTTTCTCCATCAATTTCATGGAATAATCTTCTATATTGATGTATGGTTCTTCATCCTTTAAGACTCTTCTATTTAAGGAGCCTCTTTCTAATTGTTTCAAAGATGATCAAAAACATGAAGTCTTCTATTTCATCTTCTAGTCATGGGGTCTTAGATGAAAGGATTTGAAACAATGTTTTATGATATAATTGATGTTAATTGAATGATTTTTAATCAAATTCTTTATGAACCCATTGAAATCATGAAATCCTTGTTTTGGTTATATTATAGGCAATGTGATCCTAGCTCTATTGTATTGAGTTCTTATATATTTTACTTTGGCCTATTCAATTATGTAAGAATCATGATAGAATTGTATATAGGCTGTCCTGATTGGATGAATTTCATATTGTGTTACATTTATTCAATGTATAGATTGAGTATTTAATTGAATTAGAGACTATGGCTATTGGTAAGATCCTTTGTGTAGTGGATTGGTTGAATTGACTATGTATTAGATGTCTCAATGTTGAAAGGGTGGTATGCTGCCCTAACCTTCTCTATGATGTTTAGTATAGGTATTGAATTATGTTAATTGGTAAGGTCCACTTATGGTGGTGGTGCTTATGTTCTCAAATCATTTTGAACATGGCCTTGTCGGCATTATTATGAGAATTTTAATGTTATCATGTTACGACTTTTATATCATCAATGGGAAGGATTTTGTGGTATATGTGAACATGTGAGATTAAAGGATGAAATCTCGTAATTGACTATATGTAATAATGATAGATTAGGGTGATGCCTCTAGTTGTGTTACTAGTGTACCTTGATAGGTTGACTTGATTAATCCTACATGATACTTGCACATTATTGCACATTAATCCTAAGTATGTGAATATGAAAATCTTGATTTGGTAGGCTTATGCACCGTTGTCTTGTATGTGTATGGATTAATGTTGAATGAAAGTCTAGGATCGGTAGAACTAAGATGGTGCCCTTCTAAGCATGACTAATACGTGGAACCTTGTATATAGTAAGAAGGTTAAGAAATCCTTGGGCAGTATCTATGCTTAAGAAGTAGACTAGAGTACAAAGAAGCCCTTAATATTCTAAATAGTGGACTTAGGGATAGGTTGGCCGGAACGGAATGAAACTATCTCTGGGAAAGACATTGAGCTATCCTTATTGACCACTTTGTGGCAGCCCTAGTTGACTCATCTTTGATAGGTTCATTATTGTTAGGTAATGACTAAGAGATGCTACCTTTTCATATGCACTTATGTGATTTAACTTACTCTATGAGAACATGGCTAGCATCGAGTGAGTATGCTTATGGTAGTAGCGCTACATTAGAATAAGACGAGTTCAAAGAAGCCCTTGATATCCTTAACCATGTTTCTACATGGGATATGTCCTAGTTCTAACCTTGGCAAGTAGAACACCCTCCATCGAAGTAGGGTAGATTATTTCGTGCCTAGCTAGTACGGTCTTTGTTATGAAGGATATATTCTAGTATTGGATATGTGTTTCAACATTTATGTAGTGGAATGGAACACTATCTAAACATTGGACGAGCAGGCTTTGAAGGTGCTAGGATGTAGGTTCCCTAAGTATTTTCCGAGACCATTATGTGAAATCCTTAATTGATGTAATATCTCTTAATTTACTTAATGATTCACTATGACTGAAGTTAATGTAAGTTGAAGAAAAGAGTCTCTATCGGATAGCTTTGAGGAATTCTTAGATAGGCTTAAAGAGGCTGTATGGGCGGTCTCTTCATGTTTTACTCAAGTGAATCCTAGAGTAATCTTAGATAGTGAGTTATATGTTGAAAAGGGAAAAATATTATCATCGGTAGTTTTAACGGATATTTAGGTGTTCTTGAAAAGGATGTATCGGCGATCTCTTCTTATCTTACTTAAGTAAATCTTAAGATAACCTTTGGTATGAGCGTCATATGCTTACATGGTTTGAAATGTTGTTAATGCAATATTGTGCATTACTTGAAATGTGACTTACATGTAATGTTTGTGTTAAATGTGGTTCTTATACTTATGTTATGATGTTTTCCTCAAAAGAGCATAAAAGATCTAGTTTTATGCAAATGTCCTTTTATCATAGTTTAATTGCATTACGCCAGACTTTGTGCATTCTAATGTACTAATTCCATATGTGTTTATCTCTAAAGGTGTAGATGGCAATTGAGATAGGATATTTTAGTGAAGCTTTGAAACTAGTAATCTTCCAAGCAAGTTACGACATGTTCTCAATAGATTGGAGGACATAACTATGTTTACATTTTCTATACGAAAGAAATTTTAATAGACTTAGATATTTTTATATTTTTGATATACGGGTCGTGACAAAGATATTTGTGTGTCAAAGATGGCGATAATGAGACTTAGCATTTCCTATGTTTCTATAAAAGAGATTTTCAAGATGATGTTTGTGAAAAGTTTTAATTCCTCATACTTTTCATATTTGTTTATGCAATGAATGATTTTTAAGGGCTTTGATAAGTCCTCCAAGAGGTCCAATACTCATTGTGACGACTCAAGACTGCTTTAACTTGTAGGGTTTACTTGCGGGTCCTTAAATAGGGCTGAGGATTCATGCTCCTCTATGGTAAGCTTGCATATACATGATTGGTTGTATGGTGGTTAGGTTGGTAATTGTTTATCCTTACTTGTTACCTCAGATTAGACGTTATGATTCTCTCCATGATAGTAGGTCTATTTTGTTAGTATGTAAAGCTTAATAGGCAAGAGTTTCCTTAGATTAGGTTAGCATAGGTAATTTCTTAGTATCAATTGTAATATGGGATGTCATCCATACATGGCACAAGTATGAGTTGAAGCTACCTAAGATATGATCCTTATGAGATGCATATTTATCTTGGGTAGTGGTTATGGTTTCTTTACATGACATGATTGACTTAAGATGATAGTTCCTTGTCAATGTGATATGCTTAGTGTGTGAGGTAGAATGGGATGCCTCACATTCATTACACAAGTGTGACTTGAGGTGATCTAGGGCCATAGATCCCATATGTTATGAAGATCATAGGTCTTAATTATGATAGTGGATTATGATCAAGAATGAACAAAGAGAGGTACTTAGCTTTGGTAGTAGTATGGGAAGCAACCTTAGACTTGCACAAGTATACCAGAAGGTGGCTTGTGCAGTAAATCATTCGATAAGAAGGACAATAGATTAAGTATAACCTTACATATGCTTTATGATGATTAATTATGCTTATGGTATTCATAATTATGTTATGCTATTATCTCTTATGAATATGTCTATTGTTGACTAACCCTTTGAAATATCTTTTATTTGGTATAATAGTTTCCATACTTGGTACATTTCGTACTAACGCATATTTTGACTACATTCTAATCCAATGTAGGGTCTTGAGGAGATTAAATTTTTTTAAAGGGTAGAGCTTTCAAGAAGTAAAACTGGGTGAATCCTCACACCATTCGAGGACACCACCCGTATTTGGTCTTTTATTTTTTCCCCAATGTTTAGAATCTTGTGGAAATTTGTACTTATGGAGTAATACATGGTTTTTGAGACATGTCATAAAGACTTCTGTATTTTGAAATGACTTTCGCAATATGTTTTGAAAAATAAGTTTTAAGTAGGTGCTTATTTATATATATATATATATATATATATATATGTG
>NC_028648.1:43079394-43101363 GCF_001406875.1 Solanum pennellii | reverse complement strand
TATATATATATGTATATATATATATATATGCAATGAATGATGTCTAAGGGATTATACAAGACCTTCGAGAGGTCAAGTATGTCATGTCACTTCTAAGGGGTTCTCCCCGATTGTGAAAAAGATGGTGTCTAAGCATAAGTTTATGAGATGGTCTTACGATGTCACCAAACGACATTTATCAAAGCTTATTCATTTGTGTGAGCCACGACACATATGTGAGTAGGACGATATGAGATTCTTAATGAAGTTCCACTTCTTCTCTCTTCAAGTCGTGTCATAGAGATTTCATTTTGGTAGGCCCTTTTTTAATGTTTGCCTATGATTTTTTTTCACATTATGACAAACACTAGGGCTAATGCTAGAAGGGAAGGTGGTGGAAATGAGGATCAAGACATTCCTTCCCAAGGAGGCCAAGCTCCTCCTCAAGTTCCTAATGATCCACAAATGGGAATTTCACCTTAGAGAAGTTTAGGACTTCAATGAACTTATTGGATCAAGCCAATAGGTAGGTGGTGGTAAACCCTATTGGGGGAATGAGTGCCTATTGTATTAGGGATTTCTTGAGGATGAACCCTGCATAATTTAGTGATTCCAAAGTGGAGGAAGATCTAAGTAGGTTCAAAGATTAGCGGAACTAACCGCTGACCAATTGAAATATGTGCACAAGTTTGGTATGAGCAATAGAAGGATTCTAGGCTTGTAAGGACGGGTCCCATAGAGTGGGAGACTTTTAAGTTGGCTTTCCTTGATATCTTCTTTCCTAAGGAATTAAGGGGGGCTAAGTTGGAGGAATTCATAAACCTCAAGCAAGACAATCATAGTGTTAAGGAGTATGATTTGAAGTTTACTCCTTAGTATAACTATGCTCCAATCTTGGTAGTAAATCATAGATTCTTTGTGTAATAGGTTTATAAAGGATTGTCCGAACTAGTATAAGAAAAGGTTCGCATGGCAATGCTTGTTGATTATATGGATATCTCCCGACCATTGGTGTTTGCTCAACTAAAAGAAGAGTCCAATATTAAGAAGGAGAAAAAGAGAAGTAGGATTTACAATGATGGCACCGATGGACATGGTCGTTCTAAGAATCAACAAAATTTTCTAGGACATGTTCATTCTAATTCTCCTAGGTATTAGGATGAGAGGGTGTCTAAACCTAGGCCTCAATGGAAGATAAATGAGTATGCATGGCCTACTTGTTCTAGGTTTGGTAATAGACACGAGGTAGGTGTTTGGCCGGTGTTGCTATGCATGTGGTGAGAGTGGACTCATGATGAAGGTTTTCCCTAAGGAAAAAGCTAATGTGAGGGAAGGCAAGGAAGTTGCTCCTAGTAATGTGGAAGTTGGTTTTCCAAAGAGAAATAGGTTATATTCTCTCTGATCCACGGGTGATCAAGAATGATCTCCTTATATCCCTTTACTGTATGTGTTTCTTTAATGATTTATGAAAATATCGAGATATTCTTATGAATATGATTTTCCTTGTTGATTATGATGTTTTCCTAGTGACGGTGAATTTGAATTTAAAAGACATGTGTGGTCCAAAGTGGGGGATAGTGGAGTTATTTCTCCAGAATGTATTTATATGATTATGGGTAGCTATGATTATCATGAAAATGATTTTCTCCTTGATTCTTATATGTTCAACTAGGAATAATGCATATGTGATAGGATGCTAGTCTAGAGTTGGTCCTTTAAATAAGTGTTTAGGAATGTGTCATTCGTGAGTGAATGTTTCCCAAGTGGGGGATATTGTAAGGACCTCAAAATGAATTAGGTCAAAATAGAGTCTAACATATGTTTAATTAGCTTCTAAGGTCTAAAACTTTTTAATTATTGCATTAGAATTTAGTTTGAGGAGTTTTGAGGTCAAACGTCCAAGGACGACCAAGGCGTCCGATAACTAGTTGTGTGTATGTGCTAGTGTGCCTTAGTATGTTTCAAGGGGTTTTAAGTGGTGTTTGGAGTTCAAATTGATTGAAAAGGTTCTTAACATTTAGATGGACATATTTAGGATTGAAACTTCCGGGCATGACTTGCCAAAGACCACTCTTAGGGTCCTTGAGGAGGACCCTAAAGCTGGTAGTACACCACATTGGGAATGCGAAATGAGGCCCCGTTCATTGGTCTAAGATGGGGGTTGTTTATCTACACTCCTGCATATATCTTGGCATGGCTAAGGGTGAACTAGCAAATTCACCCACATCAAAATTAATAACCTCATTTACAACAACATATTTTAATAATGACTAATAGACTAACTAACTGATCACACGATGCTGGAAAGAAACAAGCTAGGTATCATGCAAGATTGCAGGAATAATGGAATCAAGTTGAGAACCAATAGAAAAGGAAACAACATAATTCATACTGAACGAATCATAAAATCAAGTTGAGATCCAGTTTGAAAGGAAAGTACACAATTCGGAAGGCATGAATCACGGAGTCATGATGAGATCTAGTTGAGAAGGAAAGTAAATATGATTGCAACAATCAAAGGAATGCAGACAATGATGTTCTCTTAAGTAAAATGGGGAAGACAAATCAATTATAGAATGAAGCAATAAAGATAACAATTAGAGGAAATTAAATCAAGAAAGCAGATCAAATAACGAATCAAGTCCATCAAACAAAGGAAAGAAATGATTGGTCATGCACATATGTGATATGGACGTGACTCAGCAAATCATCACAAAGAGATTCAAGGATAACAATCGAAGATCGTTGATTCAAACACCTTAGGGTTTTTAGCAGGATCAATCTCTATTCGAACCCTCTCAAACATTAGTGTGAAGTACGCAACTTCACTTGAACTTATTGGAATCTTCTTTCATATTTGATAATGTTTTTTACACGTGCGTGAAAAATTGTAAAAGAAAAAAGGAATGAAAAATTCTGAGAGTAGGCTATACAAGTAGAGGCAGTATCAAGTTTAGAAGATCATATTTGCACATCACACAAGATCGAAAGACTACTTATTTTGTAAACGAATTTGATCGAGCTTTTAAGGAAATCCTTGAAAACAAAGGGGAGTATACTAGGCACCACATTGGTGATCTTAACCACTATGACACTGTCTATGTTTATTTACCTTTCAACATATTACTTCCTGATATTCTGTTGAACCAATATGCAGGGATGTCGACTACTACCCTTAGGCAGTCGATTGAACATTTATTTTAACATACCCCCTCTTTGTTTTCAATTGGTATCAGAGAAAGTCGCAAAGATTCAGTGTTTAACCACACATTAGACAAGATGAAATGGCATACTACTAGATTCCTGGCGCATGGAAAGTATTCATGTCGACCACCTTACTTTAAGGTGCATCATTACTCTCACTGGAAAGATAGATTCAGTATTTTTGTACTCTTAAAGGACCATCAAACATGGATTCTCATTACGAAAGGCCCAAAGCCAACTCCTGGACTAACCGAGAAAGATGGGACTCAAAAGCCCTTTGACCTTGAATCATTCTATATTACTAAGGAACAACAAGAGGTAATTCAAATTAATGCAAGCCATATAAGTTTGTTGTATTGTGCAGTAAGCGAAGTAGAATATCTCAAAATATCAACCTCAAAAACCTCGAAAGAAATGTGGGACAAGCCTTAAGTAACGTATGAAGGAACTTCTAGAGTAAAAGAAAGTCGAATCATCGCCTTCGTAAATAAATACGAATTATTCAAACTGACAGATGATGAAAATATTAAATCTATGTTCTTAGGATTTAGTAAAATTGTTTGCGAACTGAAATCACTTGGAATGGTATGGTAAAACACATTACAAGTCAGTAATCTTGT
Source organism: Solanum pennellii (assembly GCF_001406875.1). Taxonomy (NCBI): domain Eukaryota; kingdom Viridiplantae; phylum Streptophyta; class Magnoliopsida; order Solanales; family Solanaceae; genus Solanum; species Solanum pennellii. The sequence continues at coordinate 43,097,560 of NC_028648.1, read as the reverse complement.
CAGAAGTCTTCTCAAGGTTTGGGAAACTAATGTTTTTATTCTTGAAGATGGATTTGAAGAACATGACATAGGATGAGCTCTGAGGTAATTTAATGGCGTATGAACATAATCATATAAACAGGTACAACAAGGATGACAAAAAGAAACAGTGGCATTTACTGCTGAGACATTTGAAACCAGAGAGGAAGCCGATGAAAATCAAGATACTGTAATGGACCTCATAAATCGTTGAGTAAGACAAATGCTCAGATAAACAAGACAAAGTCCTCACAAGAATTTAACGGTAAGGACATCAAAAGAAAAAACGTTCGATGCTACTACTACGGAGAACCAGGACACATCGAACAGAATTTTCCAAAAAGATGAAGAAGAAATAATCAACAAATAGAAGATCCAAAGAGTCTCGGGGCATGGGAACAAGGAAAACGACCGATGATGACTACCATGAAATGACAAATTTGTTTTTCATGGCACTAGGAGAAACTAGCGAGGTAAGACCCTGTAATTGTTCAGATTGTGATGACTTACAAAAATCTTTAGATATTGTTAGTGATGAATTACAAAATGTTATTAATGAATAAAATAATCTCTATCAAGAAGAGAAGAACTGGCAGATTCTTCTGGAAGCAATTCAGATTGAAGTTGACTTGCTCACTAAAGAGCTAGAGGAAGGAAAGGTACATTTGAACAGTATTTGAAAGTTTCCCAGCCATAATTTTATTCAATAAAATAGAGCTACTATTTAAAGAAAAAACTCCTCAAGTCATAGTTCTAACAGATCAACTAGATCTATTACTCAACATTATTCTCCCAATCCTTTTGCAAATGTTGTTTTTTTTCAATTGTGGTGATGTGGGTCATAAATTATTTAATTGTAGAAATAATCTTCTAGAAAGTTGATTTATAGACCAAAAGTTGCTAATCATTAAGGAACCAATATATTTGGTTACCTAAAAAAACTAACCATCCCATCTTAAAGGAGAAATCCAAGTAAACTTAGAGGAAATGAATGTAGGTACTTGATAGTGGATGCTACAGACATATGTGCGGAAAGAAAGAAATATCGAAACTATAAAAGTAAGCATTAGATTTGGCGATAATGATAAAGGAGAAGTAAATGAAGTCGGAACTATCGCATTCAGTTAATCATGTGATTTAGTTATCGTATACTTGGTTGAAGGACTCAAACACAATCTTCTCAACATTAGTCAACTATGTGATGCTGGATTTCAAGTCACATTCAATATAATTAGTTGCATCATCAAACATCCTGAGAAAAATCTTATACTTATTGGAGATCGAGTAAATAATATCTATATCTTAAATAATTTTGATTTTCCATCCCATACAACTTACTGCAGTATCAAGTGATCCATGGCTATGACATCGAATGCTTGGACACGCAAGCATGCATGCACTTGAGAAGTTATTAAGACTCAAGTTGGTAATTGGTCTGCCAAAACTGAAATTTGAAAAAAATCACATATAGGATCATGCCAATTGGGTAAGCATTGGTCTACAAAACCTCTCCATCTCTTTCACATGGATCTATTTTTTCCCACACGAACTGCAAGCATTGGAGGTAAATGATATGCATTTGTAATTGTTGATGAGTATTCATCGTTTATAGGGGTAACCTTTTTATCTCACAAAAGTGAATATTTTAATAAGTTTGAAGTTTTCGGTAGAAGAGTCCAAAGACAAGAAGGTTATTACATTATAACCATTCACAACGATCATGGTGGTGAATTTTAGAATAAAGCTTTTGAAGAATTCTGTGCTGAAAATGGTTTCTCTCAAAATTTCTCTTCACCCAGATATCGTCAGCGAAATGGAGTGGTAGAAAGAAAAACTCGATCTCGGTAAGACACAACCAGATCAGTGTTACTAAATCGAAATCTTCCGGACCATTTATGGGCAGAGGCAGCGAGTACAACTTGTCATATTCTCAACATGTGCCTTATCAGGCCCATACTAAAGAAGACTCCTTATGAACTTTGGAGATCAAACAAACCTAATATCAATTATTTTCATCCCTTTGGATGCAAATGCTTCATTCCCAACAATGGTAAGAATAATCTCAGAAAATTTGATTTGAAAAGCGACGAAGGTATTTTCCAAGGCTATGAACCTCTTAGAACAGTCTTTCGAGTTTTCAATAAATGAACATTAAGTGTTGATGAATATGTTCATTTTGTGTTTGATGACACCAACCCTATTATCAAGGAAAGTGAAGCTATTATTGATGAAGTCATTGAAAATGAGCTGCCACGTCAAAAACTGCTCAACCATCATAAGATGTCACAAGGACCCCTATCGAATGAAACACTGGTGAGACGAATACTGTGGAAAAGGAGTCAATCACACAAACGGATAAGAGAAATATTCCCAGGGAATGGAGACATAATACAAAAATATCCTGAGAACTACATTCTTGGAAAACTTGATGACAAATACAAACAAGATCGTCCCTTAGAAAGCAAGCCTCGGTTGCTCTTATATCTCAAATGAAGCAAAACAGAATAAATGAAGCTATGGAAGATGATTCATGGGTAAAGGCAATGTAATAATAAATTGATCAATTTAAAAGAAACAAGGTATGGACACTTATGGAAAGACCAAAAAAATGCTCAGTAATAGGAACAAGATGTGTCTTTGAAAATAAGTTGGGTGAAAACGGCAAGGTTAGCTCGCCTAGTTTCTCAAGGCTACTCTCAACAAGAAGGCATTGACTAAGATGAAACTTTTGCTCCCATATCAAGGTTAGAATCCATTCATACCTATCTTGAATATGCATCTTTTAAACAATTTAAACATTTTCAAATCGCTGTAAAAAGTGTGTTTCTAAATGGGTTTATAAAAGAAGAAGTGTTTGTTAAACAACCTCCACTTTGAAAATTCATATTTTCGTAATTCTGTTTATAAAATTTCAAAAGCAATCTCCAAAAGCTTTGTATGAAAGGCTCAACATATTTTCACTCCAAAATAATTTTCAAAGGGGAAAAATGGATACAACTCTGTTTATTGAAAGATGTGGCTTTTATATTCTTATCGTTCAGATTTATGTTTATGAAATTATTTTTGTTAGATATAACTCCTCATTGTGCAAGAATTTTCTTATTCTAATGAAAGGAGAACTTGAAATGAGTATTATGGGAGAACTCACATTCTTCCTTGGACTTCAAATGAAGAAGTCATCACGCAGAACCTTTATTAGTCAATACAAATATACCAACGAACTTATCAACAAATTTGGACTTGAGAAAGGAAAAGCTTTTTAAACTCCAATGAGCCCCTTCACGTGTCTTGAAATAGACACACCACGAAAAGATGTGGATGAAAAAATTGTATCGGGGAATGATTGGCTCACTATTATATCTTACTGAAAGTCGACCGAACATCATGTTCATATTATGTAAATGTGCACGTTTCCAAGCAGCTCCTAAGGAATCTCATCTTATTGTATGAAAACGAATCATCCGTTACTTGTTCGGAACTACCAAAATGAGCCTATGGTATCCTTACTTCTCCCACATTGAGTTAATTTGCTACTTTAATTCTTATTTTGCGGGTGACAAAAATGATAGGAAAAACACTAGTGACACTTGGTCAAATTCTGGGACAATCTATTATCACCAGGCATAGCAAAAACTAAGCTTCTGTAGCACTATCTACTACACAATCAAATTATCTTGTTGTAGGAAGCAATGGTACTCAATTACTATGGATGATGCATCAATTACATGATTATGATCCATCTTTTGAAGGTGTTCCAATTAAATGCGATAATACTAGTGCTATGAGCCTTTCAAAATATATTGCGCATCACTCAAGGGCTAAGACATTGACATTAAACACAACTTTAATAACGATAATGTTTAAAATGGTGATTTTCTATTGGAATTTGTTGAGTTTAGAAATCAGCTTGCAGATATATTTACCAAATCACTACTTGAAGAAAGATTTTGTCGCCTACAAGAAAGAATGGGTACCACTAATTTTCCCTCCTAAATGTTGTTAGCATACTTATTTTACTTTGCTTATTATGGTATTTTAATAGTTACGATTTTGTATGTCTGGACTATTATTATTTTTCCTTGTTTAGTGTGGTCTGCCAGTTTTTTTCCCTTAACCGTCTTTTTGTTCCTTTTCTGTCTCTTTCTGTACCATCTTTTCTCCCGTTCCCCCATAAAACCCTCCGTCATTTCTCTTTTCCTTCAGACTTCTCCATTTCTTCCTTTCCACTTCTCTCTCTTCTTCACCTCTATCATGACTACTACTCGCTCAATGTCCTCTCTAAAAAATGGGTCCCCAACTCTTTCCTCTCTCCTGATATTCTCTCCCTAACCTCTTATTCATTTGATGAATCACGCGAAACCTCTCTTGTATCAGCAAATGGTAAGATTTCTGCCTCATGCCTAATGAAATCTAAGAAGTCAAAACCCAGGCTTTCCGAGACTCTCTCCTAACGATATGCATTGGTTCTAGGGACTAGATCAGAAGAACAGGTACGAAAGGTTCCAAAATTGCCATGTTGTGTCAGGGCAACTGGTTAATCTCAACCAGTCGGATCATTCAAACTGTCCTGTCAGCCCCTTTCTTAAAGCTAAAAAATTATCGCTTTTTTCTCTCTCTAGTATTGATATTTTTGACTAAGCTGTTAGGATTTTTATGTTAATCTCTGTATATCAAGTAATAGTGGTAAGTTAGAAACTTTAGTCTTGGGAAATCGTCTAGTTATTAGTGAACCACTGTTTGGAGATATCTTTGGTACAATGTTTTGCGTTATTACGTATATGAATGGTACGTGGCCCAATGATTTTGATGTAATCCTAGAAGAGGCTAAAGCTTTTATGGCTGAACCTGACTCCTCTCTGTCTGATTTTGGTCCGCTGGCTCTCTGCTTTGAAAATCGCATCATGGCCCATATTTTTGCAACTGCCCTGCTTCGCGGAAAGGCTTTATGGGCAACATCTCAAATAGGGATGTATTTTTTCTCTACTGCCTACTTATAAATTATAGAATCAACTGGGCGCAATAGTTTAAAGAATATATGTGGGAAAGTTTTGAGGATACAAACCCCTCTACAATTTTACCCTATGGATTGCTCATATCTTGAATAATTGTGGATCGCCTCATTGATCTTTCCATGTACAAGCCTATGTTGATAAACTTCACTTATGAATCGCGGACGTTTTCAACCATGGTCTATGTAGAGAGAGGGAAAAAATGGGTGACGAAAGACTCTATCAGAGAGAAAGTGGAAGCTGTGAAACCAAAAAAGATCTCTGCAATCTTTGCTGCTCTTCTTCTCAAGGATGCCAAGGAACTCAAAAATCATATCTTGTCTAAGGAACGCGGACTAGAGACTCTTCATGATGTTGTTGAAAAGGTATTAAGCATGAGGGTATTGCTACTGTCAACAATGTTATTCGGCAAGTGGACTTACTGAAAGAAGGAGTCCACTTTTCCAACAATGAACGGGCCATCACTGTTCAGAACTCTTACTCTAGTCTCTCCAGGAATGTGAAACGTTCTTACAACTCCTTCATTGAGAGAGTAATTAACTCTCTGGAGAATTTTTGGGGTTCCAAGCAGTAATCTATTGGTGATCGTCCTCTTATGATTTTTGTTATGGACATCTTTATATAGTGTTGTGTCCCTATTTTAACATGGACTGTATATTGAAGGCCCCTAGACTTCCTACTATTTATCTTTAGTATATATATCACTGTTTGGTTTGTTCCATTTACCTTTTCGATTAAGTCAAAGGGGAGACTGTTGTGCTACTATCCAAGAGATTGCCTAACCTAAGAGGCACTCAATTCAAGGGGAGCCCGATCCCAAGAAGCACTCTATTCGGGGGAGCCAAACTAAAACATGGATATCAGTATTTCAAGGAAATTTCTCCTCATCTCCTTATTTGGCCTTAGTTGTATTTATAAAAAAGGGTGAGTTTATTAACCCCATTTAGTGTAGCATATTTTAATATTGGAAAATACACTCACTAACTAATCACATGATGCTGGAAAGAAACAAGATAGCTGTAATGCAAGATTGCAGGAATCATGGAATCAAGTGGAGTTCTAGTTGGAAACGAAAGTACATAATTCAGACTATAGGAATCATGAATGATGTTGAGATTGAAAGAAAATATGCTTGCAACAATCGAAAGAATGTAGACAAAGAAGTTCTCTAATGGGGAAGACAAATCAGTCACAGAACCAAGAAATCAAGCCCCTAATGAGGAAATAAAATCAATATAGTAGATTAAATCAAGACTCAAGGATATCAAACAAAGGAAAGAAATGATTTGTCATGCATATATCTGATATGTACATGACTCAGCAAATCATCAAACAGAGAATCAAGGATAACAATCAAAGATCCTTGATTCAAACTCACTTTGGTTTCTGACAAGAGAAATCACTATATAAACCCTCTCAAACAGTAATGTGAAGTACGCAACTTCACATAGACATATTTGTAATCTTCTTTCATCTTTATAAAGATTTGTACACGTTACCAATTGTAAAAGAAAAAGAGAAGGAATGATTTTTAGTGTAGGTTATACAAGTAGAGGCATTGTCAAGTTTAGAAGATATGATTTTCACATCAGACAGGATTGAAAGACTACTTATGCTGTAACCAAGTTGATTGAGATCTTAAGGAATCCCTTGAAACCTAAGGGGACTATACTAGGATCCATAATGCTGATCCGAACCATTATAAAACTTTTTGTGTTCATTTACTTTTCAGCATATTACTTCATTATATTCTAATGAACTAATTTGCAGGGATCGACTACTACACTTATGAAGTTGACTAAACAGTTATTTTAATTCACCCCCCCTTTTATTTTCACAAATAAAAGGAATATTTAGTCTATTTAAACAATAAAAGATTCATTTATACTCTATACTCCAAATCAAAACATCTCCCTCCCAACACTCTCTCTAGAACACCATAGAAGAAGAAGAGAAATTGGAGGCAGCTTCTAAGAAAAAATTCACCGAGGATTAAATTTAGGTAAAGGCTATAATATAATTTATGTGAAGCTTATTCATCCATAGATTCTTCCATTCATGGAGTCCCTCTAGTTTCCGTCAATTGTGAATTCAAAAGAGCCCAATCTAGAGAGGGTTGTAATTGTGTTGTGGATAAGACTTGATTGTGATCACAATGTAGTGGGTTGAATTAAATTACGTTATTTTGATTATTATGTGATGTTTCCATGAAGTTTTCATGGTGATACGATGTATTTAATGATGAAGATGGTCATGGTGGGTTTAGGCCAATAGAGGCAAGATTAAAGGTCCTAAGTTGATATTCTTAATTCAATTGTATGCTATGCTAATTGATCACAATTGGATCACCTAGATATGAATTACAATAGGCCTAATTGATTAAGGACGACCTTAACTTCTAAAGTTTAAATTGACCTAATTTGAGAATTACCTTTAATGATCAAATTGTATGAAATAACTTGCCTTTGGACATGGATCGTGATAGAATTAAGTTATCCTTGATTATAGGGTTTATACTTATCCTTTATATTTAGACATGAATAAGCTAGGGGAAGGAAGTTCCCTAACATAGATGAATTCTAGGTTGACCTAAGAACCTAAAATTAATCAAGGCATAATAGACTAGAATAACTTCAAGTTGTATTAAATAGTTACTTCTTGTGTAATTAACTTTGTAAGATCAGACCATGATGTGATAGATTGATATGGTAGATCTCATGGAAGCTTGAGTTGAATTTCTCATGGTAGCTTGAGGTGATGCATCACATGGTAGTTTGGGATGGAGGAATCAATCCCTCCCATGTTTAGGTTTTTATTTTGTTGCAAGGATACTTGATTATGATAAATTGATTTTGTTTGGCATGAAACATTTCGTGGTAGCTTCAGGGGAAAGGAATATACCCTCCTAATGGTAGCTTGATTTGCACACAAGGTCTGTTTCATGGAAGAGCTTGAGATAGGTTTCTCATGGTAGCTTAGGGTTAAGGATTCATGTTCACCTATGGTTATCTTGAATATACATGGTTGGTTGCATGGTGGTTATGTTTTTACTTGTGTACCTTTCTTTGTTAGCTTGGATCACATGTTATATATGATGCTCTCCATGATAGTACGTCTATTTTTTTAGTATGTTAATCTTAATAGACAAGAGTGCAAGATAAGTTAGGTTTGATTAGGTTAGCCTAGAGAAGTACCTAGTATAGATAACAATATGACCCCTATGTGATGCATGTTTAGCTTGGGTAGTGGTCATGGTTGCTTTGCATTAAATGATTGTCTTAATATGAAAGATACTTGTCAATGTGAATTAGGTCTACTAGGGACAACTATAGTTGATAAAAGAGGATTGGGTGACTTCAAGATATGCTTAGTGTCTGAGTTTGAATGTGATGCCTCACATGCATTGCACAAGTGTGCTTTGAGGTGATCTAGGGAAATAGTGACCATATGTTATGAAGAACTCAGGTCTTAATTATGAGAGTGGATTATGATCAAGAATGACCAAAGAGAGGTACTTAGCTTTGGTAGTAGTATAAGATTCTACCATAGCCTTGCACAAGTATACTTTGAGGTTGCTTGGGAAGTAGTTCATTTCAATAAGAAGGCGAACAACTTAATTATGGACTTATATATTCTTTATGATGATTTAATATTCTTATGATATTCATGATTATATTATTCTATTATCTTATATGATTATGTCTATTGTTGATCAACCCTTTGTGATATCTTATGTTTTGTATGATAGTTTCCTTACTTGGTACATTTAATACTAACACATATTTTGCCTACATTATAATCCAATGTAGGGTCTTGAAGAGATTGAGTTTCTTTGAAGGGTAGAGTTTCTAAGGCTTTCATTAAGTGAAAATATGTGAGTCCTCATTGCAACCGAGGAAAGCACCCCTATGTTGTCTTTTATGTTCTTTACTATGTTTAGAGCTTTGAGGCCTCCATCCCAAGACATTAGTAATCATTTTTTGATATATGGTTTTTGAGACATATTTGAAAGACTTTCGTTTTTTGAAATGACTTTTGCATTATGTTTTGAAGAAAAAGTTTTAATATTGTGCTAGTTTTCATATATATGCAATGAATCATGTCTAAGGGCTTCTATAAGACCTATGAGAGGTCAAGTACGCCTTGTCACTTCTAGGGAGTGCTCCCCAGTTGTGACAAACTTGGTATCACGACATAAGGTTATGAAATAGTCTTAGGAATTCACAAAATTACGTTTAGTAGTATTATCCATCGGTGTTAGTCGCAACACATCTATGTGTAGGAGGCTATGAGATGCTTAGGAAAGTTCCATTTCTTCTTTCTCCAAGTCGTGCCATAGAGTTTTGATTTAGTAGGGACTTTTTATTATGTTTGCCTATGATTTTTTCCAGATTATAGATAACAATAGGGATAATGCAAGATGGAAGGAGGTTGCAATGACGACCAAGAGATTCATCCCCAAGGACTTCTATGAACTTGTTGTCTCAAGCCTTGATGACTCAAGCCAATATGAAGGTGGTGGCAATCCCTATAGGGGGAATTATTTCTTATAGGATTTGGGAGTTGTTGAGGATTAACCCTCCGGATATTAGTGGTTCCAAGGTGGAGGAAGATCCAAATGGGTTAATAGATGAGGTCTATAAGACTCATGCTATTATGAGATTAAGTTTTATGGAGAAAGCGGAAATAGCCCCTTTCAAATGGAAAGATGTGGCTCAAGTTTTGTATGAACAATAGAAGGATTTAAGGCCGGTACGGCCGGATCCCATACAGTGGGAAACTTTTAAGTTGTCTTTTCTTGAGAGGATCTTTTCAATGGAATTAAGAGAGGCTAAGTTGGAGGAATTCATAAACCTCAAGCAAGGCAATTTGAGTGTTAAGGAGTACGCTTTGAATTTTACTTTTTTTCTAAGTATGCTTCAAGATTGGTATTAAAACCCTAGATACTCGATGAATAAGTTTATAACAGAGGTTTCCAAACTAGTAGAAGAAGAGTGTCGTATGGCAATGCTTGTTGATGATATGTATATGTCCCGACTAATGTGTTTGCTCAACACATAGAAGAATCCCAAATTAAGAAATATAAAAATAGAAGAAGGATGGAAAATGATAGGTCTGATGGATATGGTCGTTCTAAAAATCGACAAAAGCTTTCCAGACAACGTCATTCTAATGCTCCTTGGTATTAAGATGAGTGGTTGTCTAACCCTAGGTCTCAATGGAAGACCAATGAGTATTGACGACCTACTTACTCTAGGTGTGGTAAGACACATGAGGGTAGGTGTTGTTTAGTCATAGGATCGTTGAACCATGTGCTATGATACCACTTTTTAGGTATATGGAGGGTTATTATTGCATCATAAGGAAGCTTATAATTGCAAATCATATGGTTGATGAAACAGATGACAAAAACTTATACTAAAATCAAAATATTATTATATTGTTTGACTAATTGGTCTATAAATGAAAACTATTATACAAGAAATTATTAAAACTATTGACAAAAAATCTCCCCATAAACAAAAGTATCTTAAACAACTACATTGTGGATGCTCTAGTTGTAATCTTTATATGAGATAAGGGGTTGTCAATTTATGGATCTCGTAACTTTTCCTCGAAAAGAAAAATAAACAAAATTAGGAAGAATATTATAGTTTTCTTAAGAAAAAGTAAAAACATTTATTGTAATACTTTCTCTTTTCTTTTAGGAAAAAATAAATAAAGTACAAATAAGGTAAGAAAATTATGGCAAAACCCTAACAAATCTCCCCTTTTCGCTTGAGTTTCTGGCATAATAATTTTCCTTCTCTTTCTTCATATAATTTTTATGTATCACTTCTACTTGATATGATTCAAAATTGATATGGGTTAACGATAGGAGACCTGTGTGAAAAGTTATGATTAGGGTAGAAAGTGGAGCTCATGCGTTAAAAGTAATAAGCATGAGTTTAAAGTAGAACTCATGCATTAAAAGTAAAACGCATTAGTTGAAAGTGGAGCTCATGCGTTAAAAGTAAGATGCATCTGTTAAAAGTAGAGCTCGAGCAATAAAAGATTGTTGGGGTTGAAATTTAACTTTGTTTTTAAGGATAGAGCAGCAAGATGGTTTAAAATATATTTATAAACTTTCTCCACATGTAGTAACACAAAAATCTTAACTAACATCACGTTGAATCCAAATTGATTTGAATCCATTTTATTCTGCCTTTAACCTCATTTAAGCATTCGATCATTAAACCATTGGATCTTTTAACCATGTGCTCATAAACCACTTTTTCGGTCATAGGATCGTTGAATTATGTACTATGATTCAACTTTTTGGGGATATGAAGGGTTATTCCGTTGTCATCGGGAAGCTTACAATTGCAAATCATATGGTTGATAATTCAGATTACAAAAACTTATACTAAAAGAAAAATATAATGATATGGTTTGACCAATTGGTCTCCATATGAAATCTAATATATAAAGAAATATTAAAACTATTGAGGAAAAATCTCCCCATAAACAAAAGTATCTTAAACGACTATATTGTTGATGCTATTGTTGTATTTTGTATATGAGAAGAGGGGTCATCAATTTATACATATATCCTAATTTTTTCCTAGAAGGAAAAAATAAACTAAGTATGAAAGAATATTATATTTTCCTTTAGAAAAAGTAATAATATTTACGGTAATGTTTTCTCTTTTCTTTAAGGAAAAAATAAACTTCAAATAAGGTAAAAAAAATATAGGCAAAACCCTAACAGGTGTTTGGCTGGTAAGGAATGTTGCTATGGGTGTGCTAAGAGTGACCACATGATGAAGGATTTTCCTCTAGCAAAAGCTAATGTGAGGAAAGGCAAGCAAGTTGCTCCTAGTAATGTGGAAGATGGTCCTCCATAGAGGAATAGGTTCTATGCTCTACGATCAAGGGGTGATCAATAATGATCTCCATATATCCCTTTTTGCTATGTGTTTCTTTAATGGTTTATGAAAATTTCCAGAATTTCTTATTACTATGATTTTACTTGTTGATTATGATGTTTTTCTTATGATGGTGAATTTGGATTTAAAAGACATGTGTGGCTTACTCCAAAGTGGGGGATAGTGGAGATATTTCTCCATGTCTTTTATTTGATTATGGACAGCTATGATTATCTTGGAGTTGATTTTTTCCTTGATTTGGGTATGTGAATTTAGGAATAATGCATATACAATGGGATGCTAGTCAAGGGTTGGTCCCATAAAAAAGTGTTTAGGAAGGATATTGTAAGGACCCTAAAATGAATCAAGTCAAAATAGAGTCTAACATGTGTGTCATGTGCTTATAAGGTCGAAGAATTGTGATTTATTGAATTAGAAGTTTGAGGATTTTGGCAGTCAAATGTTTAAGGACGACCAAGACGTCCAGTAACTAGTCGTATGTATGTTCAAGTATTCCTCAGTATGTCTTATGGTGTTTTAAGTTGTGTATAGAGTTCAAATTGATAGGAAAGGTTTTTTACATGTAGATGGACGTAATTAGGTTCAAAATGTTTGGGAACGAATCCCCATGGACCACCCTAAAGGTCATTGAGGAGAACCCAAAAGCTAGCAGTACACTGCCTTGGCAGTGTCCAAACAACTGTCTCCCAAACTATGCCCTATTCATTGGTTTACTCTACGTAATGGGGTATGTTTCTCCACACTTAAGAGTGGAATCTATGCCCACAAAATATGTGGTCTTTGTCGCAAACGATGGACCTGCAGAATAGAGTTGTCATTGCATCAACAAAATTCACCAAGGATTCAAGATTGGTTAAGGGTATAATATTAGGTATGTGAAGCTTATCCATGGATTCTTCCATTCATGGAGTCCCCTTAGTGTCCCTCAATTGTGAATCAAAAAGACCACAATCTAGAGAGGATTATGATTGCATTGTAGATAAGGCTTGATTGTAATTGCAATTAAGTGGGTAGCATTCAATTATGTGTATATGATGATTATGTGATATTTTCATGAAGTTTTCATGGTGAATTGTAGTTTTTATGATAAAGGTGGTCATGGTGGTTTTAGGCCAATAGAGGCGATTAAAGGTTCTACGTTAATCTTCTTGATTCAATTGTATGAACTGAACGAGGCCTAATTTATTAAGGAGGATCTTGAATTGTAAAGTGGAAATTGAACTTATTTGACCAGGTATGATTAGAATTGCCTTCTAATGATCAAATTGTATGAAATAACGTGTAACTGGACATGGATCATGATAGAATGAAGTTACCTTTGATTATATTGTTTGTATACCATAGTTGTTAAGGCTTTGGGGGTGAAATCATTATTAGGGGATAGTGATGAGTTTTTATAATTCTCTGTTATACTTATACATGAATAAGCTATGGGAAGCAAGTTATCTCACATAGATGGACTGTAGGTTGACCTAACAACCAAAACTGAATGAAGGCATGATATACTAGAAAATCTTGAAGTTGTATTGAATAGTCACTTCTTTTGTAATTTACTTTGTAGATAGGACCAAGATCTGATAGCTTAAGATAATAGATCTCATGGAAGATTGAGTTGAATTTATCATGGTAGCTTGAGGTGATCAATCTCATGGTAGCTTGCTATGGAGGAATCAAGACCTCTTATGTTTAGCTTGGTCTTGTTTTGCAAGGATACTTTATCATGATAGCTTAACTTGGTTTGGCCAATGTCATTTCATTTTAGCTTTAGAGGAAAGGCCTATACTCTCCTAATATTATCTTAATTTGTATGCAATGTGCGTTTTATGGAATAGCTTGAGATAAGTTTCTTATTGTAGCTTAGGGTTGAGGATTCATGCTCCCCTATGGTTAGCTTTCATCTACATGATTGGTTGCATGGTGGTTAGGTTGGTACTTGTGTATCCTTCCTTGTTAGCTTGGATTATATTTTATGATGTTCTCTATTATAGTAGGTCTATTATATTAGTATATATTAAGCTTAGCAGACAAGTGTGAAAGATAAGTTAGCTTGGATTAGGTTATCCTAGAGAAGTACTTAGTGTGGATGGTAGTATGGGATGTCATTTATACATGGCACAAGTATTAATTGAAGCTACCTATGATATGACCCGTATGAGATGCATGTATAGCTTGGGTAGTGGTTATCGTTTCTTTCCATGACATGATTGACTTAAGATGATAGTTCCTTGTCAATGTGAAGTAGCTCTACTAGGGACACCTATAGTTGATATAAGAGGATAGGGTGACTTCATGATGTGCTTAGTGTGTGAGGTAGAAAGGGATACCTCACATGCATTGCACAATTGTTCCTTGAGGTGATATAGGGGCAAAGTGCCCATATGTTATTAAGAACTTAGGTCTTAATTATGAGAGTGGATTATGATCAAGAATGACCAAAGAGAGGCACTTAAATTTGAGAGTAGTATGACATTCTACCTTAGCCTTACATAATTATACTTGGAGGTGGCCTGTGAAGTAGTTCATTTGATTAAGAAGGATAATGGCATAAGTATGAAATTACATATGCTTTATGATGATTTATTATTCTTATGATATATTCATGATTATGTTATGCTATTATCTCTTATGATTATGTCTATTGTTGACTAATCCTTTGAGATTTGTTATGTTTGTTATGATAGTTTCCATACTTCCTACATTTCGTACTAACACATATTTTGCCTACATTCTAATCAATTGTAGGGTCTTGATGATATTGAGTTGCTTTGAAGGGTAGAGTTTCCAAGGGTGACTCCTGATAGCATCTGAGGACACCACCATATGTTGTATTTTATGTTTTTTACTATGTTTAGACTTCGGTGGGCTGCGTCCCAAGACATTTATACTCGTGTTGTCACAGATAGTTTTAGTGATATATGTTAGAAAGACTTCTGTTTTATAAAATGACTTCGACAGTATGTTTTGAAGAAAAAATTTTAATTCTGTGCTAATTTTTATTTATAGGCAACGAATGATGTCTATGGTCTTGTACAAGACCTCCGAGAGGTCAAGTACGTTGTGTCCCTTCTAGGGGGTGCTCCCCATTTGTGTCATTCCAAGACAATAGCAAGTGAATATGAGAGTGAGGAGAATGTATTCATGAGTCTACTTTGTCATCACGAGATCCTTGATATCATGAACCATAACTCTTGAATTCATAATTTACATTCAAGAGAAAGTTAGGAGTAGAGCTCAAGGAAATATTTGAGTTCAATTATGAATGCTTTGAGATCAACTATCAATTTAAACTATGTTTTAAGGAAGTAAGTATGAGAAGAGAAGAGTCGTAAACATGAGTTCCTTATTGATATTTTAGCCCTTTAGTCGAATTGTTCATGCTCATTGTTTCTGCATGAACTCTTTCAGTTGAGAGTAGAGTTCAAGGAAATTTTGGAGTTCAGTTGTAAATCCTTTGACATAATATATCAATTTGATCTATGTTCTGAGGAAGGAAGTATGAGAATGATAAGAGTTGTATACATGAGTTCCTTATTGATATTTTAGCCCCTGAGTCGAGTAGTTCATGCTCATTAATTTCTTTTAAACTCTATCAGTTGAGTACCTTTGAGAAGAGTAGTATCTTAAATTTCTAAGTCTTGAGTATTGAGTTCCTAATCCCCTTAGTTTATATTTCTTACCATGCTACTATAACATGTTACCCATGAAGTCCTAGAGTGATATTTATCTTGCCCATAATTCTCCTATACTCTATATGTCGAACAATCTTGAGATGAGAAGTGTTTTGGAGTTCTTGAGTTGAGTAGTTCATGCTAATAATTCCGCACAAACCCTCCAAGTTGAACATCATGAAATCATCCATAAATATCATATCATGAACCTTGAATCCATATATCCATTTAAGGAAAGTTAAGAGTCGAGTCTAGAAGCTAAGGAGCAAGTCAAAGAGAAGGTTATAAAGTTTTCAAAAGTCTTTCACAAACCGTTTTAATTTTGTTTTAAGACTTAAGCTTTGATTTGAGTAAAGAGTAAGAGTAAAGTTCATTTTTTCAAATATTATATGGGAACTATATTCCCAAGAGTAATTTGTTTTTTACATTTAAGATGAGAGGAAATAGAGATTACCAAAAGAGTTTTAAAATGTTTTCAGAGCAAGAAAGCAAATATCGATTTCAAGAGAGCTTTTAAGCTAAGTTTTGTGTAATTTTCTCCAACAAAATAAAATAGTTCTGTTTTTAAAATCATATAAACTAAGTATATTTTGGGAGCAGTATTGAGCCCCGATATGGGAATACGAGTTTAGATAACTCACGTCTCCATGAACCATGTAGCCATCATGTGTAGTAAAGGATCATACTTTTTAGATGACTCCTTAAAATGCTTGTAGGCTAATCTAGTGGATCTACTGAGTTAAGTAGTTCTATATGACAATAAAGTATAGGACAATTCTGACAACGTGGGCAAGACGTTGTATCGTCACATAGACTCAGAGTGGTGGTTGTCGGGTCTAGAAACTCCTAATAAACTCTATTACTATATTATATATGTAAAGTTTAGTTTGTTATTGAATTTTCTGTAACGAACTAAGGTTTTTTTACTGTTTTATAAATTTTTCCATATATTGCATCTTTTACTAGTGCATTATCCTTGAGTATCATGAGTTGAATATTTCAAGTCGAGTATCATATCATTGAAGTTGATTATATTATCCTTGAGAGTATTCTTTATGTTGAGTAAGTTTTAGAAAAGGTAAGCTTCCATTTTTATCAAACTCAAGTTTATGTTATGCTATGGAATTCACCTTATATGCTCGTACATATCAAATATTGAGTCATTTGGCCTGCTTCTTCTCATGATGCAGACAAAGGAACTCATGATCATCAACAAGAGGTTCGTTGATACATTCGAGAGTTCAAGTTAGCTATAATGAGCAACCTTTCTTTCGGATGATTTGATGAACTTTTCGATTTAGTGATGATGTCGTGGGTCTTGTCCCGACTTCCATCTTTGTCATATAGAGGCTTCATAGAAAGTTAGTATAGTTTACAAGTATGTATAATTTATTTTATTAATCATTTCATAGACTTAAGTTGTCTATTTCATGACGAGTTGAATATACTTTATTTTTCATAGATTTCTTTTGAGTTAAAGCTTTGTCAAGTTGAATTTATTGAATTTATTTTTAAGTTTTAAGCTTTTGCATGCTTAGTTAGTCTTTCACTTGTAGTCAACCAGGATGATGGTTCACTTGGAGGACAACAATGGTCTTTGCGTACCGGCCATGTCTAGGGTGTAGACTCGGATCCTGATATATACACAGCTAACCAACAAGGTTATAAATGATAGTTGAAAAGACCTTACAAAGTATGTCCACAATTATCTACGAATACAATAACTCATATGGTTGAGGATAAGACCTAAAAATATCCTAAACTACATAAAAAAATTCAATTATGGAAAACATACACATAACAACTCCATGAAGGAAGAAGCTCACCTATCCTCATATGAGACAATAACCTTATTGTAAAGATCAAGTTGTAATAATAATCTCTGCTTTGGCGTAGTCTCTGCATGGAAGCTCACAATCTGATCACACTTTTGCACAACTTTGCTTAAGCTAGGCTCTAATACAAGTTGTCATGACTGAATATTCAGGTGCTATTTAGAATCTAACAAAGCAAACTTTGAAAGACCACGAGTGAGAAGACAAAGGAAAAATATACCAAAACACACAAAGATTTAATGTGGTTCATCAACTGACCTACACCCACAAAGGAGATGAATAACTCACTATCAAAGTATGAGAGTGCAATACACAGAGAATAATACCCTCAAATAATTCACGCAGAATAAAAGGAGGACACGTATCTTGTGTCCCACAAATTCTCCCTTAACCACAATTTGTAAAGACAAAGAATGTAGACACTCTTACCTCTTCTACACATATCTCCCTGCAATATCAAATATTCTATACTATCTACATTTTTCATAAATACAAAATTAAAAATATTACTCTACCAAATTCTAGAAAATGATTTTTTATGCCTCCATAAATCAACTTTAATTTTCACAAATACTTCTAGGATAGTAAGCACACTTCGCAACAACACAAATTTTGTGGATTAAAGTTATTAACGGAACCATAAAAAATCATGTGCACTCTTGAAAATCAGGAAAAGAACGTATATATATATATATATATATATATAT
>NC_028648.1:43058754-43075194 GCF_001406875.1 Solanum pennellii | reverse complement strand
CCAGAACATAATTTTTGTCTAAAAATTAATTACAAATGCAACTAATAATAGACCAGGACCCATAATTTTATAAAAATGGATTTAATGTAAAAAAAGCTTTTAAAAATTGAATCCATAAATCTTATATCTTGAATTCACCTTTGGCGAGATGACATACACAAAATCTTATTCAGGCACCACTGATAATGATAATCATAAAAAATATTCAAATCAAAATGAAATTTTATTAATTTTTCTTCATCAAGGAGAATTGAAGAATCACATAGACTTAAAAAAATCTTTTTTTGTTGCAAACTTGTAAAAACTTAGATCAATTAATTATGTCAAGATAATCAATACGTATATGGAAATGTATGTTGCACGTGTATCCCTACCAAGTATTTCAAGCTTCCTAAAATAACAGGAATTTTAGTAATACATCCATGTGCAATTGTTCGTTGATATATCGTGGTTTCACGGTATTTTTAATGCTTTTCCTTAAGTTTAGTATGTGTCCAAAAGCCTTTTTGTATTAATTTTTATCTAAGTTTCTCTTTATTTGCAGGAAATCTGTCTAAAGATGAACGCAGAAGTTTTCGAGCAAGAAATGCCGAAAAGTACCACCTACGGAGCTTGTGACTGTCCGTCGTGCCTGTGACGGTCTGTAGGTGGCATCGTAGTGAAGCTGCTGAAGGAAGATGGGGAAGTCTGACCAAGTGTGGGGTTACGAAGTGCGTGATGGACCATCGTAGCCATGATGGTCCGTCCTGCTGGTTCGTCGTGATGATCTGAGAAGTAGTCCCAGTATCCAAATTTCAAGAGTTTAAGTGTTATGGAACGGAGACCCTCGACGGACCATTGTGCCTCTAACGATCCGTCATCCTGCCGTTGAGGGTAATGAAGAAAGCAGCAGAAGAATTTGAAAAGTATGGGACGACGGAGTCCAAGACGGCTCGTCGTTACCACGATGACCCGTAGGGAGGTCCGTCGATCCAGCCGCGTTTTAACAGATTTTCAACAAATAGAGTCCTTCTTTCATTAGGTTTTTTTAATAAATAGTTCAAAAAAACTCGTTTTTGGGGTTGGACTCTTGGGTATTAGAAATTTTTATGTTAGATTATTTGTTGAGAGATTATTTTGATTAGTAGACATTGGAATGTTACACTATTTTCTGGAGTTGATTGTTGGTGATTTTGTTGATTAATCAAGTAAATTTCTGTATTTTGTTCTTTCTCATTGAAGTAAGTGCATGAATTCTTATATTATATATATGAATATTGTGATTATGACTATAGGTAACTAAACTCCACAGCTAGGGTTGTGGGAACCATGTGTGAATATTAAGATAAAATCTAACTAAAATACCAATTCTAGAATCGTGTCTTGCATGTTTGATAATTCTTTTGCTTAGAAGTCTTTGTAACGGATGGCCAACATTAGAACTCGCCTTAATGCTACTTGCCGGACAAAGGAGGTAGACAATTGGAAAAAAATTATCAACATAGATTTAGTGTATACTATCTAATGGGCTAGTATTGATTGGT
Source organism: Solanum pennellii (assembly GCF_001406875.1). Classification (NCBI taxonomy): domain Eukaryota; kingdom Viridiplantae; phylum Streptophyta; class Magnoliopsida; order Solanales; family Solanaceae; genus Solanum; species Solanum pennellii. The sequence continues at coordinate 43,073,671 of NC_028648.1, read as the reverse complement.
ACGAGGTAATAACTTAGTCAAATATCGAATATAATGCTTAATATGAGGTAAAGTAAGGGTTAGTATAGCAACACACGTAGACGGACCAAGGCGCGGAGTGAAATTTTCTAGATGCCGGACCAAGGACTTACAAATACATAACTTATCACTTTGCATGCAAGATACTAGAAAAGAATAGTTATAGTTAGCATTATCAAGTTAGAAACCTGTGGGGAACACGTAAAGCCTAGTTGCTTTTATTAATTGATTAAACTCCAACATTTGAATCTGTTAGTTGTCTACTTTAATTTAGCTAATTATTTTCATTCATTTAGAAATAAACCCCCCCCCCCCCTTTTATTGTCTTTTATTTCTAAGGAAATAATTGACTAAATAATAGTAATAATATATTGAAGTTAAGTCTGAACTATTTTCCTCGATGAAACGATCCCAACCTCATTAGTTGGGTTCTTTACTTGATACAACCGTTTTACTTCTTATTTGAGAAGTAAGTTTGAGTGTTATCAAATTTTGGCGCTGCTTCCGGGGAAAGTTGCTTTTAGATTGACTTAAACTTATTACTATAGTTTAGTCAATATTTTCTTGATTTTTGTTTGTTTATTGTTTTTTATTCTTGTAAAACTATCTTCCTTGTATGCCAAATACACGGAGAGGAAGAGAACCTTTATTTCCCTACGATCACGAATTAGAGCGTACACTACGCAACATGAATCAAAACTTGGGTAGTAATGATGATGATCCAAACCAGAACATCCCAGCTCCGGTTGATGTTCATGGTCAGTTATTACCCGATGCTTCGGGTGAAAACCAACAGAGGGGAAAGAATCCCGCTCCACGTACCCAAGAATACTACAGAGGCTATGACAATATATCAGACTCGGATGGGCCACTTGTCTTGCCCCTCTACCACTAGGCCACACCTTTGTGGTAACTAGTAGACTGATGAAAATGCTCACTTCCAGAGGTTTGTTTTCACGGCTACCTTCTTAGAATCCACATGCCCATGTAGCTAAGGTAAGGGCAGTGTGTAAAAGTTGTGTAGGGAGGCCTGACTTGGACTTGGATGTAATAGGGCTAAGAGTGTTTCCTCTCTCACTGACGGGAGAGGCTGCTATTTGGTTCACTGAGCTCCCTTATAGCTAAGTTTTCACTTGGAACCAACTAAGGGACGTTTTCTTAGCACGCTACTACCCGGTCTCCAAGAAAATAAATCACAAAGACAGAGTGAACAACTTTGTGGCACTACCAGGAGAGTTATTTAGTAGTTATTGGGATAGATTCACCTCGTTTTTGAGAAGCGTCCCCAATCACCGCATAGATGATGAGTCACTGAAGGAATACATCTATCACAGACATGATGATAATAATAAAGCAGTGTTGGATACTATAGCGGGTGATTCTTATGGGGAGTGTCATTATGTCGAGATTGCTGAAAAGTTAGAGAAAATCTCCCGGAACAATAAAGCTTGGAGTACTAGGAAGTTAGATACTAGGAGAAATGCCTTCGCAGTGCAATCCACTCACAACCCAGCAGCAGATGAGATTCGTGAACATATGGCTCAGATGAGAACTGATTTTGGGTTGGTATTAAAACATATCACAGGGGGTGCAGAAAAGATAAATGCAGTTAACTACTTGTCTAAACACCACCACCACATGATGAATGCTATTATGCGGAGGATTCCTATGTGGTAAATGAGCAGACGGGGGGTTTCTGACCGAGTGCCCAAGGCTCTAATCCAGAGAATTGGCGCCGAGGTCAAGGGAACCAAGATCAGATCTATGAGAACTATAACCGTGAGGGTCATTATTTCCAAGATGGAAAGTACAACCACGACAACAGCTTCAACAGGGGTAACTGTGGTAACAGAAATGATACGAACGGTCCCTATGTTTCTTCTCATAATAGTGAAGATATTCCTACGGATAGTGGAGATAGTATGGCGCGAGTAGAGGATATGTTTCACAAAATGATGAGGAGGTTCGATGTTAATAATGAGCACATTAAAGAGTTAAGAAGTGATTTAGCGGGTATTGGGCAGAAAGACGATACACATGCAAAATGGATTAAGCAGATTGAGTTGCAAATGGCCCAATTATCTGCGACTATGAACACATGGAAACCGGGAACTATTCATAGAAACATTGTCCAAAGTCTGAAAAATGACGGAAACTGTATGAAAATAACTACTCGGGGTGACAAGCAGACCATTGACCCACCTATGCCATCTAAGGAGGAAAAGATGATAAAAGATAATAATAAGGCGGTAGAGGGTAGTGGTGAAGTAGAAGTTAACACTGGAAAAGATGCTGAAGTGCCTATAAGGGTAATTCCCATGCCTAGACCACCACCACCGTTTCCTCAGAGATTAGCTAAAAAAACCGAGGATGGTAAATATCGGCGTTTTATAACAATGTTGAAGCAGCTTTCTATCAATGACCCTTTGGTAGAAGCTCTAGAACAAATGCCCGGTTATGCCAAGTTTATGAAAGATCTGGTTACAAAGAAAAGATCGGTCACTTTCAATTGATGATGATAGAATGCAGCATTGTAGTGCTATTTCTACAAGATCTCTGGTACAAAAGAAAGAAGATCCGGACGCGTTTACTATTCCTTGTACAGTCGGGTCATTACATTTTGCAAAAGCATTATGTTATCTGGGGGCAAGCATAAATCTCATGCCCCTCTCGATTTACAAGAATTTGGGTTTGGGTGACCCAAAGCCCACTGCCATGCGGCTACTGATGGCCGATCAAACTGTGAAAATGCCTATAGGGATACTCCACGATGTGCTAGTAAAAGTGGAGTCGTTCATATTTACGGTAGATTTTTTTACTCTTGATTGTGAAGTCGATTTTGAAGTGTCCGTTATTCTTGGGAGTCCATTCCTTGATACGAGTAGAGCCTTAGTTGATATGGAAAAGGGGCAGATGAAAGTTCGCTTGAACAATGAAGAAGCGACCTTCAACATTTGTAGGTCCATGAGGCAGAGTGGTGAGCTACAATCGATATCTGCTATATCCTACAAAGAAACGATGAAGAAGGATTATGACCTAAAAAGTTAAAAACGACAGTGCATGGTTGGGGATTTGGTGCTTTTAGACAATTCTAGGTTGCGTTGGCTTCCGGTCAAGCTCAAGTCCAAATGGACTGGCCCTTACTTGATTACCCTATTATTCCCTCATGGAGCAGTTGAGTTAGAAACCAAAGATGGAGTGTCATTTAAGGTGAATGGAGAACGAATAAAACTCTTTGTTGGGAATGCTGAATCGGCAAATGTTGTGATCGAGGCATACCATCTTGATGAAGGCTGAGTAATCAAGTGTCCTTAGTCGTGCCACGACGTTAAATCAGGCGTTGGTTCGGAGGCAACCCAATACTTATAGTTTTTCTTTCTTGTAATGGTAGCATTTTCTACAAATGGGTTTTAAATTTGCAGGCACATCACCAGGAAGTTTTGCAGAAAATTACTCTGCAGCAGTAACTGACGGACCCATCGAGGGACCGTCACGAACGCGATGGACCGCCGCATGAATCCGTCGTGCCAGGTACGTCTTTCAATTATTTTCAAGACTAGGGAACACGCAATGGAACCAATGACGGATCGTCGCACTTGCGACGGACCGTCGTGGGGACTCGTCGCGTCATTAATGAGTGTACCCGACCCGAGCCGGCTGTGAACTTTTAAAAATTTTCAACCTATAAAACCCCCCACTCCTTCATTTGAACAGCTTCTTTCATCTTTCTCCCATTCCCTCCCTTTTAAACATCCCATTTCCTACCTCTCTTTCAACCGATTATTTCCCCCAATTCCCCAATTCCTAAAACCCACTCTTTACTAGTCGGAGTCTGCTGCTCTGGTTCTCTTCTTGATCACCAAGTACCTTCCTCGCTTGTTTTTCTCAAATTCTCAAGTATATGTCTCTGATTTCGACCCATTTGCATTGCATTTTTTTTATCAATTAGTATTAGCCTATTTCTCATTGATGGGTTCATTTTTTAATACAAATTCTGTCTGACCTACGTTGAGAATCCTAAAAATTTCCTTGTTAAAAATCTAGAAATAGGATGGTATTTGGGTTAGACACATGTAGGTTAAAAACTAAAAATTCCATTTGGGTCATAGGGGATGATTGTGGCATCCCCAGTTCTCTTACTGAATGACAGAACGAGACCCCAATGACGGACCGTCATACCCACGACGGACCGTTATAGGGTCCGTCCCAAAACCCCCATCACCTCGCTGTCAAATTTTCTCCAAGTGTCCACTAACAGACACCTGTGACGGACCGTCGTTACCAAGACGGTCCGTCCTGCACAACCGCTCTGGTTGTGAGAGACCATTTTTCTAACAGTCTCCTACTTTTTTTCTGAGGGTTCTCTGACGGACATCTACGACGGACCGTCCTAACCGCGACGGTCCTTTCTGCACAACCGTCATGATTGTTAGAGACCCATCTCCTGAGGGTCTCCATATTTTTTCTAAGTGTCCTCTGACGGACATCTATGACGGACCGTCATACACTCGACGGTCTGTACTGCATAACCATTGCGACAGTCTGAGACCCCTCTCTTAAGGGTCTCCATTCTCTTTTCTAAGTACCCCACGACGGACATCGATGACGGACCGTCATTGTCACGATGGTTCATCCTGCTTATCCGTTACACTTCTCAGAGACTTTCCTTCAGGGGTCTCCACATCAAGATAGTTGAAGTAAGACATGACGGACCCCACGACGTTCCATTTTACTCACGACGATCCGTCGCCCTTGTCCTTCGTGTTTCACTGTTACTATATAAATGTCATTACATCTTGACTCTTTTATTTATTTTGTTTTGCTTTTGCTTGTCTTGTTTGTTCTTTCTCGTACTAATATTGATACTTCATAGGTAGTACTATTATGGCACCAAAACCAGATCGAGTTTACGCACGTGGGCGATCAAAGTCTGCCGCCCCGTCTGTCCACCTGGTCATTGTCTCTTATGATGAGCGTGACCCTGAGTACGTGCCCCAAGGCATTGCCTCTCTATCCCGAGCTGCACGTGCGGCCAGAGCTACGCCCAAATAGGTGGCATCCGGCGTAATCACTGCCTCCCAGTCTGATGAGGAGCGCACACTAACCAGCACACCTTCTGGGTTAACTACTCATGAAGAAGGAGCGTTTGGCTCCTTAGGAGTTTCGTGGTTGGAGGAAGCCTCCGGGTCTGCTAAAGTCCCTGCAGCCGCCACAGCTGCACAGTCTTCCTCGTCTCATGAGGCTGACAGTTTTGAAACCACACCCATCTCACTGACTCGTGCTCTCACCCCAGTTGCCGACCAGCCTAACCGTTAGTGTGTCGACGGGCAGTATCAAGTTTAGTCTGATGCAAAAGTTTCTGAATGATAAAGGAGTCATGACACGGACCCTTACATTGGAGTGGCGGGTCCTTACGGGAAGTCTCCCTACTATTACAGAGATCCACAATCTTTTCACCAGATACTGACTGGAGTGGACAATGCGTTCTTTGGGCCGTTATAGTGAAGAATTGGTCCAAGAGTTCTACTCCTCCCACGTGGCTACTCTCAGATCACAGATTGATAGGCGGGCTGCCCCCGTCAAATAGGCCCCACTTGAGCATGTCCGAGTACGTGGCATTCAGGTTGATATCTCCCTGCCTGCCATCCGCCGGTATCTATACGAGGAGGATGTTGATGCCAATCGGACCCCTCTTACCGCCGAGTTTGACTATCGGTGGAAAATTGTCAAAGATGGCCAATTCTTGCTTGAGCCATCGCTAAGAGATACCACTAAGATGTGGATGACCCTGAACTTGTCTGTTGATGGAGAGGGTGCTGACTGGGTAACCAAGCCGAAGGAAGTCATCAAGAAACTTAACCTGACCTTCATGACTAAGTTCTTATGGTTGATTGTCTGCCACTGCCTTTCCCCCACAGCCGCTGATAAAATAGTCACATGGGATCGTGCAGTTTTGATGGAGGCAATGATAGCCGGGTTTGAGGTGGACTTTGCTTGGCTTCTATAGGCGGTCATGCACGAGAGGGCTTTTAAGGTCACAACTACTTACCCTTTTCCGTGCATGATTTTTGCTTTATTCATGTCCGCAGGTGTGACCATCTGACATATTGATCAGCTCAAGACCCCGCTGGGCACTATTTATATCGTCCTAATCAGGGATGAGGCCAATGAGTTGGCTCCTTGCAGAGGGCCCCATCCAATTTCCTTCCATTTTGTGACAATCTGGCTTATACGGTAGCACAGGCTCGCACGGCTATGCAGCATGCTTCTAAAACCACTGACACTACCCCGGTCGAGTCTATCCTGGGTAGTAGCACTGCCTCGAGCTCCTCTCGCTCAGCCCCTTTCCCCGGTCTGCTCCCGCTTGCTACAATCCAGAAACTAGAGGGACAGATGGCTACACTTCTGCATCACATCCAGCCTTGGATGAAGAGGTCTATTGCTGAGGCGGAAGAGCCCTTGGAGCGGAGAATGATCTAGAACACGGAGCGGAAGATCGCTGAGGTTCATCAGCGCGTGGACGCTTTTGAGTTGCGGGTGTTAGCCTTGCCAGCCTTTCAGGTGGATGTGTCGACCCTTCAGGCTACGGTCGAAAGTCTTCGAGCAGACATTGATATGATCCTAGAGGCTAGGGTGCCTGAGTCTGAGGCCCCTTTTGCAGAGCCTGCTAAGGACAGAGTTATGGCAGCCTTATTAGCCACTTCAGAGATTCCACCACCTCTCCCTCGAAAGCATACCAAGAGGCGTAAGGGTCGAGAGGAGGATGAGGCTAGAGTACGGAAGAAGGAGCGACGTGAGATGGAGGCTGCGAGGAGAGCCTCACTTGCTGATGAGGAGGCGCTTCGGATGAGGGTTGTAGATCAGCTGCTGGGGCATCTAGCTCCAGAGATGTGGCGATAGCGGGAAGCACTGCTGATAGTGTTGTTGCTGATGAGGACACTACTAAGGGTGTCCATATTACAGAGGTAGTGGGTTCTAGGGAGCCGGACCCACCAACTTGTTGATCATCGGCGCTTTGCGCCCCAGGTTTGATTCACCTACCACTCTAATATTCCAATTTTTTTTATACATTGGGGACAATTGCATGTCTTTTTGTTGGGGGTGGGGTAAATGGAAAGAGAGTGCTAGGGTGAAGTCTGAGTAGCCCAATTCTCTATCCTCTTTTGGGGTTTTCATGCCTGTGTTCTTTTTCCCCAAGACACTGATTATTTTTACTGTTGAACTGGCATGTCTATATTTTGTGTACATAGTTTAACTCTGAAGAATGATTTATAAAATGATATCCTGATGAAATGAAAATGATGCATAACTAGGCATAGTAATTGATAAATGTGTGGCTCTAAGCATGGCATAGAGATACATCACTGCATGACCCTAAATCTAATATTTGAACTAGGTATCTGATAATCTGGTAGAGTTATGAGATGTCAAGTGAGTGTGAGGAAGATTTGAATAGTCCACTATTTTTACTGAGCTAGAACTTGCCTGGTTAGTCTTGCTAAAAGTAAGTTGTAATAGACAATTCGGAAAGGATCATAGGCCCTTGTTCAATATAGCCCATTTTTAGCCTAAATAAAAAAAACAAATGAAACTAATCCTTCCTTGATCCAAATGATTTCAGCGTAAACTAGACCTTTCTTTTTCACCCCAACTGATCTTTTCTGGGAATAATGTGTTGGACCTAGTTCCTCCTTGAACATTTTCATCTCACCTATGACAAAAGCATATGTTGAGGGTGGCTAATGCAGTAAACAACCTCTTTATGGCCCTGACCCAACTTTGGGTATTGTGTACTTTGACTAATGGCAAAGCTATGAGTTGAGGGTGGTTATTATGAGGAATGATCTGGAAAAATGGTGTTGAAAGAATAAAGAGAGAGAAAGAACAAAGGTAAACTGACTCAAGAACCAGTTGAAAAAAAAAATTAAAAAAATACAATAAGTACAAGCAAGAAAAGAAGAGAGTCACTTACACAAACGAATAAAGAAGGGAAAATAGCAAGGTGAAATACTATGAGAAACTGGGCAGAATAAAATGATAAAAAATGGTATGTTTAGACTATATGTCAAGGAGGGAAAAAAGTCACTAAAGTATACCTAAATATACCCTACCTAACCCTGAGCCTATGTTAAAAGCTAAGAAAATCCTATCGTGATCCTAAAATTTGTATAGCGCACGTAAAGAAGTGAAAATAAGGGAAAGCTTATGGCAATATGTATGAATGAGTTGTGAATTTGTTCTGAGAGAGAATGTTGAAAATAAATCCTTATACTCAAACTGAAATCATTGTGTGAAAAATGAGGATGTTGTTTTGAAGTGAGGACACTAGTTGCAATACCGGCAATATAAGCACCTATGTGAGAGATTGAAGAGGATAGGTGTCAGTGCGTGGTGAGTCTGTGTCATGGTCTGATCCCACATAATTCAAGCACAATAGTGATAACATGTATAAACATGATGAGACTGATCGGGATTGATAGCCATATGATTGCAAAAGCTAAAACATGGACTATTGTACAAAGATTTTTGTAGTGAGTAATAGTGCGTCGCTTCAGGACAAACAACGAATTTAAGTTGAGTGTGTTGATATACCGTGGTTTCACGGTATTTTTAATGTTTTTTCCTTAAGTTTAATGTGTGTCCAAAAGCCCTTTGGTATTAATTTTTATGTAAGTTTCTCTTTATTTGCAGGAAATATGTCTAAAGATGAACGCGAAAGTTTTTGATCAAGAAATGCAGAAAAGTACCACCTATAGAGCTTGTGACGGTCCGTCGTGCCTGTGACGGTCTGTAGGTGGCATCATAGTGAAGCTGTTGAAGGAAGATGGGGAAGTCTGACCAAGTGTGGGGTTACGAAGTTCGTGACGGACCGTCGTAGCCATGACGGTCTGTCCTGCTGGTTTGTCGTGATGATCAGAGAAGTAGTCCCAGTACCCGAATTCTAAGAGTTTAAGTGTTATGGAACGAAGACCCTCGACGGACCGTTGTGCCTGTGACGATCCGTCATACCTTCCGTCGAGGGTAATGAAGACAGCTGCAGAAGAATTTGCAAAGTATGGGACGACGGAGTCCATGACGGCCCGTCGTGACCACGACGACCCGTCGCGACCACGACGACCTGTCGCGAGGTCCATCGACCAAGCCGCGTTTTGACAGATTTTCACCAAATAGAGTCCTTCTTTGAGTAGGTTTTTTTTATGAATAGTTCGAAAAACCTCATTTTTTGTGGTAAGACTCTTTGTTATTAGACACTTTTATGTTAGATTCTTTGTTGAGAGATTATTTTTATTAGTAGACTTTGGATTGTTACACTATTCTCTGGAGTTGATTGTTGGTGATTTTGTCGATTAATCAAGTAAATTTCTGGATTTTATTCTTTCTCATTGAAGTAAGTGCATGAATTCTTATATTATATATATGAATAGCGTGATTATGACTATGGGTAACTAAACTCCACAGCTGGGGTTGTGGGAACCATGGGTGAATAATAAGATAAAATCTAATTAAAATAACAATTCTAGAATAGTGTCTTGCATGTATTGATATTCTTTCACTTAGAAGTCTTTTTAACGGATGACCAACGTTTGAACTCCGGTTAATGCTACTTGCCGGACCAAGGAGGTAGATAATAGAAAAAGAATATGAACATAGATTTATTGTATACTATCTAATAGGCTAGTATTGAATGGTACGAGGTAATAACTTAGTCAAATATCGAATACAATGCTTAATATGAGGTAAAGGTAAGGGTTAGTATAGCAACACACGTAGACGGGCCAAGGTGCGGAGTGAAATTTTCTAGATGCCGGACCAAGGATTTAGAAATACATAACTTATCACTTTGCATGAAAGATACTAGGAAAGAATTGTAATAGTTAGAATTATCAAGTTAGAAACCTGTGGGGAACACATAAACCTTCGTTGCTTTTATTAATTGATTAAACTCCAACATTTGAATCTGTTAGTTGTCTACTTTAATTGGGCTAATTATTTTCATTCATTTATAAATAAACCCCACCCCCTTTTATTGTCTTTGCTTTGTAAGGAAATAATTGACGAAAAATAGTAATAATAGATTGAAGTTAAGTCTGAACTATTTTCCTCGTGGGAACGATCCCAACCTCATTAGTTGGGTTCTTTACTTGATACGACCGCTTTACTTCTTATTTGAGAAGTAAGTTTGAGTGTTATCATTCGTCAAATTGAAAATGACAATATATTTTTCCATGATAAAATATATGTTGCAACAATAAAAAGAAATTTCAAAAGATACCATAATGTTATTGGATAACAAACCTCATATAGTAAGTAGAATGATTTTGTTGATTTATATTTTACTAAAATATGAACAAAATGAAGTTTAACTATTACATTCTAAATATTTTTTTATATGATTTTAGTTAAAAAACAGTTTTTAGTAGTAATAATGAAGGATGAAAGGAATTCATACAAAATCAATTGAAATGTCCAAAGGCAAACATAACTTTAGTTTTTTGTATTAATTATAAACTTTTACATAAAATGACATAAATTTTTCTATGTTCATTGCTCTAGTAAATTGTTTTTAAAGGCTTCGAGAAGAATGCATTTTAAAAATAATTTCAACTAATAAATTCTTAGGGCGACAATGTCATCCTAACTTATAAAGAGCTAGAAATCCGTTAAGGCTACAACATAAAAGAGAAATATATATACAAAAAACCTACAAGGTTATAAAAGGAAGCTAAAAAGACCCAAAAAATTGTTCACAAGTATCAACGAATACTATAACTCATATGTTAGGGGATAAGATCTAACAATATCAAAAACTACTTACAAAATTCAATTATGCAAAACTTACACATAACCGACAACTCCAAGAAGAAAGAAGCTCACCTATCCTCATCTAAGACAACAACCTTATTGTAAAGGTTGAGTTGTAACAACTATCCATGCTTTGGCGTAGTCTCTGCATGGAAGTTCACAATCTACTCACACTTTTGCACAACTTGGCTCAAGAAGGGCTCTTATACTAGTTGTCATTACCGAATAATTAGGTGTCATGCAGATGCTAACAAAGCAAACTTTACAAGACCGCGAATAAGAAGACAATGTCGATCTATATCAAAAGACACAAATATCTATTTTGTTTCATCAATTTACCTACATCCACGAAAGAGATGAACAAATCACTATAAAAATATGAGAGCACAAAACACAGAGAGAAATATTCTCAACCAATTCACTTAGAATAAAAGGAGGTTCACACAAGTGATAACATATCACTTGTGTCCCACAATTCTCCCTTAACCACAAAATCAAAATACTAAGAATCTAGACTATTCTAATCTCTTAAACACATGTCTCCCTCAAATATCTAATGTTCAAGACAATCTAGATTTTTCTTAAGTAAAAATATTAAAAATATTAGCCTAAAAACTTTTAGAAAGTTCAATAAAAAATTTAAGATATATTTTATAACTCCAAAATACTAACATTAATTTCACAGATAATACTAGGATGGTAAGCACCCTTTACATCAACACAAATATTGTGGATTAGAATTATTAATGGAATCGGAAAAAATCATATCTACTCTCGAAAAGAGGTTAAAGAATGTATTTATATATATTCCATAGCATAATATTTGTTTAAAAATTAATTATAAATACAAAAAAAATAGATATAACCAACAATTGAAAATGAAATGGATGTAATGTCAAAAAGCCTTTTAAAATTGAATCTGTACATCTTAAAAATGGTGAATATACCTTTGGGGAGATGGAATACACAAAATCTTACTCAGACACCACTATTACAAATAATTATAAAAAATAATTAAATCAAAAGGAAAATTTACCAGTTTGCCTTCATCAAGGAGAATTGAAGCATCGCATAAACAAAAAAAAACTCTTTTTTGGTGTTGCACATTGGTGAAAACTCAAATGAATTATTTATTTCAAGATAATCAATATGTATATGGGAACGTGTGTTGCACGTGTATCCCTATCAAGTATTTCAATCTTTCTGAACATACATGGATGTTAGTAAGATATGTATGTGCAATTGTTCCCAAAATTTAAAACGAAAAGATAATTTTCCATGAGAAAATATATGCTGCAACAATATTAAAAAAAATAAAACGCCGTAATGTTACCAAAGAACAATATACCTCAAATAGTATGTAGAATTATCTTCGTGATTTATATTTTACTAAAATATAAACAAAATGAATCTTAACTATTACATTTTAATTATATATTTTTTACATGATTTACATTTAAAGAGTAGTTTTTATTAGTAATAATGAAGGATGTAAGGATTTCATATAGAAACAGTCGAAATGTCCAGAAGCAAACATAACTTTAGTTCTATGTCTTTGTTAAACTTTTACCTAAAATGATATAAATTTTTCTATATCCATTAATCCAATAAATTATTTTGAAAGGATTCTAGAAGAATTCATATTTGAAATTATTTCAACTAATAATTATTACGGCGACTATGTCGTCCTAACTTAAAGAGAGCTAGCAAACCGATAAGGTTGCAACTTAAATATTAAAACATATATAAAAAAAAAAGTTGATAAATGGAAGTTGAAAAGACCCAATAAAGTATGTCCTTAAGTATCTATGAATAAAATAACTCATATGATTGGGGAAAAGACATATCAATATACAATATTCAATTAGGCAAAATTTACACATAACCAATAACTACAAGAAAAACGAAACTCACCTATCCTCATCTGAGACAACAACCTTATTGTACAGGTGGAGTTGTAACAATATTTTAGCTTTGGCGTAGTCTTTGCATGAAAGTTCACAATCTGATCATACTTTTGCACAACTTTGCTGAAGCCAGGCTTTGATACAAGTTGAAATTACCAAATAATCAGGCGTCATGCAGAAGCTTACAAAGCAAACTTTGAAAGTCCACAAGTAAAAAGACAAAGGAAAAATATATTAAAAGATACAAAGATTTAATGTGGTTCGTCAACTGACCTATATCCACAAAGTATATGAACAGTTCACTATTAAAAATTGAGAGTAAAAATCACAGAATGAAATAACCTCAACAAATTCAGTCAAGAAAAAGGACGTTCAAACTTGTGATAACATATCACTTGTGTCCCACAAATTCTAAGTACTAAGTATCTTGAATGTTCTAACCTGTTATATATGTCTACCTCAAATTTCTAATATTCTATACTATCTAGATTTTTCTTAAGTACAAATATTAAATACATCACTCTATAATATTTCAGAAAGAGAAAGTTCTACTAAATATCTAAGATACTTTTTATACCTGAAAAAAATAAACCTAATTTTCACAGATACTACTAGGATGGTAGGTACCCTTTTCATCAACACAAATGTTATGGATTAGAATTATCAACGGAACATATAAAAATCATGTGAACTCTTGTAAAGCGGTAAAAGAATATATTTATATATGAGAACATAATTTTTGTCAAAAAATTAATTAAGAATTAAATAAATAATAGATTTAGACCCACAATTTCTAAAATAAAATGGATTTAATGCGATAAACCTTTTCAAATTTGATAAATAAATCTTAAATCGTGAAGTCACCTTTGGCGATTTGGCATACACAAAATCTTACTCAGGCACCACTATTACAAATAATCATTAAAAATAATTAAATCAAAATCAAAATTTACCAGTTTTCCTTCATTAAGGAGAATTGAAGAATTACATAAACTAAAAAAAAGCTCTTTTTTTTGTGTTGGAAACTCGTAAATACTCCGATCAATTGATTATTTCAAGATGATCAATACGTATACGGGCACGTGTGTTACACATGTATCCCTATCAAATATTTCATTTTCAAATAATACATGAATGTTAGTAAGACATGCATGTGCAAGTATTCCCCAAATTTAAAAGGAAAATATGTTTTTCCACGAGAAAATATACTTTGCAACAATATGAAATAATTGCAAAAGACGCAATAGTTTAACTACATAAAAATATACCTCAAATAGTATGTAGAATAATCTTCTTGTTATATTTTACTAAAGTATAAAAAAATGAAGCTTAACTATTACATTGAAATTATATTCTTTTACATGATTTTAATTTAAAGAGAAGGTTTTGTAGTAATAATGAAAGATGAAAGGAATTCATATAGAAACAATCGAAATGTCATGACTCGAGCCTAAACCCTGGATGTTGCAAGCACTCGAGAACCATTGACGGTCCCCAAGCATTGCCTTATCTTGGCTGACTTCAAGAGAAAGACTAACTTAAGCATACAAAACTTATGAACTGAATAAACATTCATGAACTTACAAATCTTAAACTAAAATGAAAAACTCTTTGGAAAAATAAATTATTAAACTCGGCATAAAGTAGGCAACTTAAGTCTTCAAAACATTTAACAAAATAAATAATGCAGACTGCTCAACCATATTGATTATCTATGAAGTCGCTAAATGACAAAGATCAAAATTGTGTCAAGACCCACGACATCCTGAATAAACTTAAAAGTAAATGAAATCCTCCAGAAGCAAGGAGGTTCACCGTAGCTTACTCGAACTCTCTATGTACCAACAAAGCTCCTGTTGATGATCCTGAATACATGTGTCTTCATCATGGCAAAATGCATTCCAAATTACTCTGTACGTGGAAGGTACGAGCATGTAAGGTGAATTTTAAAGCATAACATAAGCTTTAATTTAAGAAAAATGGGAACATATTTACCTCTTTTCAAACATACTAAACACAAGGATACTAAAACTACTCAACTAACTCAAAGATATGATACTCGACTTAATGAAGCACAAATCAACTCAAGATACTCAACATAAGGTACTCAATTCGAAATACTCAACTCATGATACTTGAGGATAATACAATAGTAAAAGATGCAATATAAATATATATATATATATATA
>NC_028648.1:43014832-43057679 GCF_001406875.1 Solanum pennellii | reverse complement strand
ATGAGTTTCGTATTGGCTGTGTGTCGCGATGCCATCAGAGAGTTGCTGCCAGGTTTGCGTGTTCTTTGTAAAAAAGTAATAAATCTTTACTCGGAGCTTGTAATTGAGCAAACTCGGTGGCATTTGATAGAGGACTTGAAGGCATTAATTTGGTTTCATATGGGTCTCCTAATTCCCTCTGTACTAAAAGCTATGGCCATTTGAAGTTGACCCAAAACTAAAGAAAAAATTGAGAATGACTTGAATGCTTTTCTCTTTGGTTTCTCTTAGAACTTAAGGTGCTACATATAGTGACCTTAAGACTCAAGAAATTTTAAATTCCTTACAAATATCACTCAATATGACGGATGGTTTGAGTCTTAGTTCAAAAAACATTTTGGGTGTTACACTATATGTCCAAAAGCAAACATAATTTTAGTTCTATGTCTCAGATCTAAACTTTTAAATAAAAAGACATTAAAATTTTCTATGTCCATTATTCCAATAAATTATTGTGAAAGGCTTATACAAGAATGCTTTTTTTCAATAATCTCAACTAATAAAATGATAGGGAGACAATATCATCCTAACTTATAAAGAGCTAGCAAGCCTATAAGGATGCAACTAAAAAGTTAAAGCATATACAAAATAAACCAACAAGGTTATAAATATAAGCTGAAAAGACCCAACAAAGTATGTAACAAGTATCTACGAATACTATAACTCATATGGTTGGGGATAAGACCTAAAAATATGCTAGACTACATACAAATTCATTTATTCAAAACTAACACATAACCAACAAATCCAAGAAGAAAGAAGTTCATCTATCCTCATCCGAGAAAACAACCTTATTGTAAAGGTCGAGTCATAACAATTATCTATGCTTTGGCGTAGTCTTTGCACGAAAGTTCACAATCTAAACACACTTTTGCATCACATGGCTCAAGACAGGCTCTGATACCAGTTTCCATGACCGAATTATCACGCGTCATGCAAAATCTATCAAAGCAATCTTTGAAAGACCACGAGTAAGAAAACAAAGGAGAAATATAACAAAAAAAAAAGTTTTAATGCGGTTCTTCAAATGACCTACATTCACAAAGGAGATGAATAATTCACTACATAAATATGAGAGCACAAAACACAGAAAATAATAACCTCGACCAATTGAATAAGAATAAAAGGAGGTTCACATAACTTATAACATATCACTTGTGTCCCACCAATTCTTCCTTAATCACAAATTCTAAATACTAAAAATGTAGAATATTCTTACCTGTTGTACACATGTCTCCTTCATATATTTAATATTCTTGACTTTCTAGATTTTTCTTTAGTACAAATATTAAAGATAGTAATCTACAAAATTCTAGAAAGTTCTACTAAATATCTCGGGACAATGCACAAGTACCCCGTTAGACTATGACTTAAATCCCAAAGAGACACCTTAACTGAACAATGGTCCTATTACCCCCCCCCCCAACTTATTTTTTTGTTAATTTGTGCACCTTTTTAGATTACTCTACTGTTTGTTGGTCTTGAGGTCATTTCCTTCCAGCTAAGCCAACAAGACACAATGAGTTTGTTTTTGCTAGCAGTCGATATCTTAATTTATGTGTTGAAGTGATTTTAAGCTTTAAACCCCCTTGATAAACATTAAAACATAGCAATAATTCATGAACTTTAGTTCAATAAAATACAAACATATCAATTCCACCATAGTTAAACAGCCATAAAATCATACACATCACACAAACCAGTATAGCAAACATACTTCACAATATATTCATACTATATCCTGGAAATTGAGTCAGTCTATGTTCAAGCCTTGGACTAACAATCATTATTCATAAATAAAGCTCAAATATTAGAATAAACACACAATCCTATTAAACATACTAAAAGGAAGCAAAACAATGTTTAAACAACCTAAATGCATACTAAGGATTCTACACTTACCAAACCGAAACTAAGCATCAACTAAAATAAGTCTTAAGTCCAAAAAAATGGCCACATCAAATTTTAGGATCATGAAATCCTAAGAGTTAACCCTACATACTTTCAAAAAATCATACAACTCAATATATATAAATAATAACTAAGCCAATATTAAACAAGGATTTATTTCTATAACGCCTTAAAAATTTGTGAGCAAAGTTTAGAAAGAAAAAATTGCAGAATGAAAATCAATAATATACCAAAAGAATAGTTGTGAGAATTTGATTTTATTAGTAATAATTAAACATTCTTCAAGGAATATAGAAATATAGTAATCTTTAATAAAAAAAAGTACTAAGACAAATCACCAAAATGGTATACATAGGAACACTATAGATTTTTTTATGTTCTATATGGGGTCCATATATATACTTTGAAGTCATCTTTTGCTGCATTAAGGAAATTGCATTAAGGAGTCCGTCGCAATGCAACACCATCCGTCACTTTTATTCAAATTTGATTTTTGAAAATCCCAAAAAAGCGACGAACAAAAGGACCATATTCGTTGCTTTTCTGAAAATTTTATTTTCTAAAAATCCACAAAAGTGAAGGACTAAAAATGTTGTTTGTCGCTTTTTTTGGGCTTTTAGAAAAAGTAAACCCAGAAAAGTGACATACTAAACCACGATATCCGTCGCTTTTTCTACAACTTCAGTGATAGCAAGAACTATCAGTTTCAGCTTCCCACCTGCAAATTAAAGTCAATTCAATTTATATATAGTACTCAGTCCAATTAAACACACAATTATATAAACAATCTACACAACAAAAAATAAGAAACTTAAAATAACATTTGAAAGTATCTAAATCAAAATTTAAAGACTCATAAAGTCTTTCAGAACATGGTTCAAAATATGTTCAAATTTACAAAAAATGCATAAATATCCACAGATGTAAACTGGCTAGGGGATGGATCCTACACAATCATCATCATCAGAACTATTATTATTGGTCTCATCGGGAGCCGTTGTAGTAGGTCTACGAGAGAGGTTCATCACGTGTTCTTTGATTTGCTAAGCGACGCAGTCTTGATTTTTGTTCAGCTACTCATTTCTGCTATGACTCTGTCAGTGCCGTTGTAAGTTTAGCTTTTTGATCCGACATAGCAGCAATCTATATTCTATCAAGGGCTTCAGCTTGATTAGAATATCCAATTCCTTCTAAGCCTAATTGGGGTCGTCTTACATCGTTCTGAGAGCTTAGACCATAAAATCTAGCCTTTTGTATCCTCCTACCAATTTCTCTATCAAAATTTGGGTAAAAAGTTGAGGTGTAATTTGAACCGAACTATCTACATTCTCAATGACGTAATATTCAAATTGATTTTGCATATTAAATATAAAAATTGACATCAATATATATACATATCATAAATATATTCACTATTAGCATATATAATTGATATAAATAACTAATAAAAGTTTGTTCATCTCTTTCCACCACCGAGACATCGAGATCAAGATCTGACTCATTTTCTTTCTTCATGACATGAGTCTCCTTGAAAATCTCTGGTGCAGTTGGAGTGCACAAAAATTCATTTTTCTATAAATAAAAAAAGTTAGATTTATTACTATATATATGAATCAACTAATTATTTAAAAGGTAGAATTAGAACTTATCATTTTTCTTGTAATTATTCCAATGGACTTTGCACATTCGGTGTGCAATGAGCCACCATTAAGACTGCCTCTAATCTTTTTTGCACGGTATGACACTGCCTTAAACTTGTCTTTTTCCAATACAGACCTATTTCTTCATGAACATGAAACAACATTAATCTAGGCGTTCACCACCATCTTAAACTTTCTTTAGCCTAGCATGCAGTTTGATAGATGTCTTTCACTCAAATGTGGTCGAATTGATTTGATTGTGTCTCGTCTCTCAAGTACACATAGTTTAAGTAAAAAAAATTAATAACGTTAATTAGATAGTGAAAATCAGTAAAGTATAATAAACATAACTACAAAATATATATCTTAAAGTAATAAAAAATCATGTGTCGTATACCATGTGGGATCTACCCCTAGGATTGATAAGCCTAAGTATAGAGTCTCCTAACACTTTATTTTAAAGCCCCGATAACATTCTTTGCTGGATGTCAACTGCAAAACAGATAATAAATATGTTATTTCATGAATGATATATTAACGTGTAAGATACAAATAAAATTAACTAAAAAATAGATAACAATAAAAACTTATGATGATATATCTTGCTATATCATGACTCTACCAAGTCTGTCCTTATAGACAGGAACTAGAGGAGGCACCACATCATATGGAGTAGCATTCGGTATAGTTATAGTTGTAGGTGTAGGTGTAGTTGACGCCGATACATGCTCATAACTCAGAGTCAATGGAGGCGTACCTACCATAGCATCTAACTTCTCACTACTAGAATCTCTAATCCTCATGGCAGATAACTGAGGAGATACACCTATGGGAGATGGAGTACATGCAAGAGATAGAGTACATGTCGATAAGGGTCATGTTCGACAAATAGCCTATAATGGTAGGTCATCGAAACGTAGTAAAGGAAAGGTCTACAAAGAAGACAAAGCACCGACTAGCCGTTTGTAATTAATGTAATATAATCGAGGATGTGTCATCCCAAATGGAAAAGCAAGTACATGTGTATCATGGTTGATGGAGCAGAAGAAATAGATCCTGCACTATCCTCAAGATCTATGGGTCTCCTAGACTTCTTCTTTTTAGCATTTTTAGGCTGACTAACTCCAAAATGCTCCGATGTCTATCACTGTCACCGCTTAATGACATTTGTATGCAAACTTACATGTATAATATATATAAATATCATAAATTCAATAAAATTACAAAAATACAATAACTTGTATAGATATATACACACACACTAGCTAGCTTTCATTCTACACTATTCCTCCTTGCTTGTTTCAATTCCATTATCCTCCCATTCTTACTCCTTACCTGTTTCATATACATTATCGTCCTATTCTTTATCATCAAATGATTCATTTTTCTCAAATATTGCTTCCTCAATATTCAGTATCTCATCATCAAATACTTTTTCTAATATGTGGTGAGGATGTTCTAGTGTGGTTTCCAATTCAACATCAACTTGTTGTTGAAGATTTGCAACATCATTTTCATATGCAAAATCTAAGACATTGTCAATTTTAATTCTTTCTACAGGCTTACTTCTTATGAAAATCCACCAACCAACTTTGTCTCTATGCAATCGATATGAAGTGTAATACAATTGTTTTGCATTTTGTGCAATGATAAAAGGATCATAAATTATGTATTTCCCGGTGTGCTTAACTTCAATTATATTATGTTGATGGTTCCTTTTTGAATCTATGTGATGAGTCAATCCACTCACACCGAAACTATACAATTTTCTTTGTAGGCTAACCTGAATACTTCACTTCAATAATCTAATGAATGCCACCATAACATTCAATAGTTTGACCAGTGCCATTAACATCACCTTGTATGTATATACCTCTATTGTTTAATCTTCTTGTTCTTAGAAACTTATTCAGTTTGAAACTTAAACCCATTGACAAAAAACTTATTCATTGTCAACACTTGAGATTCGGGTCCAAGTGCTACTTCTTTCTCTAATTGCAAATGTTTCATAGTTGAGTATTCATCGTAAACCTACCTCATTGTTATTTCAAGTAATATATTTTTTTATAAATTGAATATATTATTAAATACTTAGTGATTGCACACTTACATAGTTGTACAGCCATTTGAAAAATTCTGTATAGATGGTTTCATTAACCCATGTGTTTATGAACAAGCTGATCGTTTTACATTCAAGTATTTAGTTAGTAAATCAATACTTAATATTATGTAATTTGATATAAAATTTTTAACACTTAATTGATGTATGGTTGAATCTTGGGACAATTAATCAAAATATGTGTCAGAAGTATTTGTATTTTCATATCAGTGAAGCCTCGCTTTTCGTACTTTTTAGATCTTCGACCAATTTTATTAAAAATGATATCGGTGGAAATGAAGGATCAATATATCCTTCGTCATTGCGATTGGGCCTGTTACTCCTACATGAAACATCATAACCAACGTAATGAAAACAAAAATTCACGAGTTTCACTCCCAATTGAACTTGAAAAAATGATCTTTCGATCTTTCCCCTTTGCTTAAATGTTTGCTTGGATCAGCCAATTTTTCTGCATGTGTGTGTGTTTGTGTGTGTGTGTGTGTATATATATATATATATATATATACATGTTATAAAAGAATTGGTGAATTTAATTTAGTGGATATTTATAATGGATACCTCTTCAATGGATACATCCATCTTGTTTGGTCGGACCACCGAGTTGGGCCTCTTGTACAAGGTGAAAAGATGCTCCATCACATCTAATAAACCACTTGGAAATATATTCTCCAACTTAGTAGTAATAACAATATTATTTTCCTCTATCCGATCTAAACTACTCTCCAACAACATTCTTGAACACAAGTGTTTATAAAACAAAAAGGCTTACCTCTTTGATTGGTTTGCATATCCTTTTTGGTAGAAGAGTAAAAGCGATAGGCATTAATGTTTTTCATGAACACATCACAATCATAACTTTTCATACCTATCAATTTTCCTTAATTCATAACTGCCCACATTCCTACATTCGAAGCATAGTGCTCCGGCATACTAACATTTTAAACCCACTCACAAGTTTCACATTTCTCATCTAGTGTAAATGAAAAGTTGACTTTTGGATTAACTCTTCTATCATTAGGTTATTCATGTAGCCATAAATCTTTTCTCCTACAATATTCCTTTAACACCATTCTTGCTTTTGGATTGTCTTTTATCTCCCCCTTAACATCTATCATTGTGTCAAATAAATTATCAAAAAAAAATTTTTTAATGTGCATCACATCAAGATTATGTCATAGAAGATTGTTCTTTCAATACGAGAACTCCCAAAATATACTTTGTTTGGTCCAGTTATGCTCAACATCATATCCATTAAGTCTAGAAGGTGAAGTCCGTAACTTTAGGTAATTGAGAAACTCTCTCCCAAATTTGATCTTTGTGATTAATGGAGGGGGGTGGGGGGTGGGAGGGGTCACTTTCAACCTTATTTTTCCTAAATGAATTTTTCATCATTCTAAACTCATGGTCCAATGGAAAGAACTTGCGATAACATCCCTTTTGCAGGAAAATCATTAATTGTCCACATTAATGAAGTTCATATAATAAAATTCTGCTTAATTGATAAGTCAAAACACATTCAAGCTACAATTTTTTGAGCTCATCTATCAGCGGTTGTTGATAGATATCAATCAAATCTTTTGGATTACGGGGACCTGGAATACCACAACTTAGAAAGATGTACGGACTGGTCATGTACATTTCTCTAGGAAGAGCAGACGGAGTAAGAAATACTAGCAAACATGAGTAAGGCGAAGTTGCATCCGAGAATGGTGTAAAGTTATTTGAACACAACCCCAATCTATCATTTCTTGGTTCACTAGAAAAATCAGGATATACATTATCAAAATGTTTCCATAATTCACCATCAGATGGATGAGATAAGACACTAGACGACCTTCTATATTCACGATGTCATCTCATATTTGGGGAAGACCTCATCGATGCATAAAACCTCTTTAACCTAAGAATGAGATGAATATAATGCATCGCCTAAACTGGGACAATCTTTCAAGCCGGAGTCCTCTTATAACGAGCATGTCCATAAAACATGGAATTTTCTGATTCATTGTTAGTCTTGTAAAACAACATACAACCATCAACACAACAATGAATTCGATCATACGTCAATCCTAACTTAGACACCAAACGCTTTGCCTCATAGAAGTTCTTTGGTATGTTAAACTCTGAATTAACTTGTTCCCCATAAGATAAACCATTGAGTCCATACCCGAATTAGGAATATTCCAATATTATTTAATATTCATTAATCTAACAGTAACTGACAAGGCAAATGTGTACTCCCTTCACATAGAGGACAACTAGACTCTTTTAATTGATCATAGAATTGTCTTGCTTCTTCATTAAAAGCTACATCAAAATACTTTCCGTTTCCATCCCACCTTGAACCCCGAAAGCATCATTGATTATTTCATGAAATCTATTATGTTCAACATAAACATGTTCAAGCCTAACCGGTTCAACCCTAATTTCACCATATGGTGCAATCCTATTATATTAATCCAAAGGCATAAAATTAGAAAACATACCATTCAATCCATCAATTTCCATGGTCAATTCATAAAAAATATCATAATGCATATTATATATCCACAAAAAATTATCCATCTACAAAAATATAGATATTAAACAGTTTTGGCTTAATTTCAATAACTAAATTAACCAATTAAACTACATAATTTTTTCTAACTTATTTAAACAACTTAACAACTTTAAAACTTTAACTAGTTTAGTATTGATGACTTAATTCCAACAACTACATCACCAATTCTAAATCACATTATGTTTCTAACTTATTAACAACTTTTGAAATTTAACTAGTTTAGTTTTGACTTAATTCCAACAGGCAAATCTACCAACTAAAGTATATTATTTTTTCTAACTTATTTAAACAACTTTACAATTTTTTAACTTTAATAGTTTAGTATTCATGACTTAATTCAAACAAGTGCATCCAGCAATTCTAAATCACATTATTTTCCTTACTTATTAACAACTTTTTAACTTTAACTAGTTTAATTTTTATTTAATTCCAACAACTAAACCACATTATTTTTTCCAACTTATATAAACAACTTACTAATTTTTAAATTTTAACTACTTTAGTATTCATGACTAAATTCCAACAACTACATCCACCAATTCTAAATCACGTTATTTTCCTACTTTATTAAGAACTTCTTAACATTATCTAGTTTAGTTTTGAAGCTAAGTTTCAACACTGGATGGACACAAATTGATCTTGCAAAAAATTCAATTTTGTCATTAATAGGAACAACTAGTGTTGGAACTTAGGCTAAACAAACACATTATTCCTAAATTAAAGCTAAATTGATCTTGCAAAAAAATCAATTTTGTCATTAATAGGAACAACTAGTGTTGGAACTTAGGCTAAATAAACACATTATTCCTATATTAAAGCTAAGTGTCAGCACTAGATGGACACAAATTGATTTTATCATCAATTGAATCAACTAGTGTTGGTACTTAGGCTAAAAAATACTCTATTTACACAAATTAATAAATTATCACAAAATTAAAGAAAAGTAATAATACTAGCTAAATGGACAAAAAAACATTATTGAAAACAATTGTAATTGAAAAGTAGAAATTTAGAAGCACCAACCTTATCTCCTACTTTGATGTAAGAATCAATATAGTCTTGTATAAACTTTTTTAGATGTTGCGCCTCCTCGGTTTCTTAGCAGGAAAAGTTCTAAAATTAGTTTAATGTAAAATTCAAACTATTTACAATTCCAAAATCAAACTAACCCTAACATTAAAATTTTCAATTCACAATCAACAAACACAAACTAACAATCAACTAATCCCTAATTTAAACTATAACAATCAATAAAACATAAAACAATAAAACTAACAATATACTCAATACAAATATAATTAACAAATTCAAAAATCCTAAGTCATTCACGAACTAATTAACTAACAATGACTTAAACTAACAATAAATAAAGTCTATTCAATGAAATAATTAACAAATTTAATACTCAAATTCAAAGAAATTAGTTTAGGATCTATAGACCCTAACTTTTAATTTAAAGGAGAAAGGGCAGTGGCCGGCGACGGGTAGCGGCGTTGGGCAGGGGAGATGGGAAGCGTGGGCAGTGGAACCGGCGTCACTTCGTCATAGAAACTTATGGGAGAGAGAGATAGAAGAGATAATACAGAAAAAAGAGATAAACTAGAGAAAATGAGGAAAACCTGATCTACAAGTGCATAAATTTTAAAGAAAGTGATAGACAACGTCGCTATGTATGTCTCTTTATGAAAAAATGATTGGCTAAAATGTTGACAAAAAAGTGATTGACAAAGATACACCGTATGTTGCTTTTTAAAAATAATTTTACCAAAAAAGCGACGTAAATAGAGATGATGTCCATTGCTTATTTAAAAAATAATTAAACAATTAAAATTAGTAAAAAGCGACGGACGATGTGGCTTTTTTATATAAATAATTATTTTTAATATAGAGTGACAGACTGTGTCACTATCTTTATAAAATTATTAATTATTGATTATATATATTTGACGCAAAAAATCTGCAAAATAAATCGACAGACTAAGTGATGCCGTCATCGCTTTTATGTTAAGAATTAATAAAAATATTTTTATTAAAAAGCAACGGACAGCGTGGCAAATGCGGTCATCTTTTTGGAGAAACATTGTCCGTTGCTTTTCTGTCTGTCGTTTTAACCTGTTTTCTAGTAGTGGCCATGACAAATAATAGTCCGTTTTCCTTTCAGTATCCCCATCTCACAAGAGAAAATTATGAAAAATGGTGTCTACGAATGAAAGCTATTCTTTACTCTCAATATCTTTGGGACATTCTAGACAAAGGTTATTGAAAAGTCATTAATGAGGAAACTCTGTCCTCAAATTAAAGGAGGTCTTATTAAAGTCAAGAAAAAAAGATCAACAATTCCTCACTCTCATCCATCAACGTTTGGATGATGGTATGTTTGAGAATGCGGCTGATGCAACCACCTCAAACGAATCTTGCGAGATTTTACAGAATTAACTCCAAGGAGTTGATAAAGTCAAGAAGATAAATCTTCAAACTCTATGGGTTGACTTTGAAGTTTTAAAAAATAAAAGAATCTGAGTCCATATCGGATTTCAATTTTTGTTTTTGTTTGTTGTTAATCAACTAAGAAGATACGGGGAGGAAGTATATGATGTGTGTGCAGTAGGTATGATCTTTCGTTCTTTAATACCTAAATTGATTATGTGGTGTATTCTATTGAGGAGTTTAAAGATTTAAACTCTACGACGATAGAAAAATTCGAAGGTTCTTTACGAGCCCATGAAGAGAAAATTAGAAGCAGAAAAGAAGAGTCACTAGAGCAACTTCTAAAAGCCATGCATCCTTCAAACAATGTATATGTGAGAAAATTTACAAACAAAATTACAATAGTGAGGCCATAGAGTCGTGGAGGCCGAGGAAGAGGAAGAAGTTATACCAATCATTTCAAAAATGAAGATAAAGGTATCCACTCATTCAGAGGTAATGGTCAACGAGGAAGCAGAGTAGGTGGAGCCTATCAAGGTACAAATGAAATGAGGTATGACAAATCTAAAATTGGTTTTATAATAGTCATAAAATTTAGTGTTACTCGTGGGAATGTCGGAGTAATATTGAATAGAAATTTAATATTGTTGACAACAATAAAGATGAAGATTTATTACCACTCCAAGGAAAAGATAGAGATGATTGCAACTCATGGTATCTGGGCAATGGACCAAGCAATCATATGTGTAGCCACAAAGATAAATCTGTGGAGATAAAGAATACGGTTAAAGGTAATGTATCTTTTAATGATACGTCAAAGATTCAAATTGAAGGGATAAGTATGATTCTGATATCTTTTAAAGGTGGTGGCAATAAATTGACTAATAATGTTTACTATGTGTCAAAATTAAAAAGTAATATTTTGAGTTTGGGTCAACTTCTATAAAAAAGGACATGATATTCATATAAAAAATATGCATCTTTTGTTTAAAGATTAAAGTAACATCTTAATTTCTAATTTCATATGGTAAAGAATAGGTTGTTTCCTTTGAATCTTAAAATAATGGATGTAGTGTTTGAAGGTCATGTGCAAGATGACTCTTGGTATTGGCATATGAGATTTGGACACTTGAATTTTGAAGCGCACAACTAAATGGGAGACAAGAACATGGTTGATGGGATATCATCTGTCAACCATCCAAATCAATTGTGTGAAGCTTGTTTTCTTAGAAACATGCAAGGAGAAGTTTTCCAAAGGAGACTATATCAAGAACAATTAAGTCACTTAACTTGTGAACATTGATATGTGTGTCCCAATCAATACACATTATATTGGTAAAAGAAAATACTTCTTGCTCTTCATTGATGATTTCAGTAAAAAGACTTGCGTATACTTCTTGTAGCAAAAATTTGAAGCTTTTGTTGCCTTTAAAGATTTCAAAGCACTTGTAGAAAAAAAAAATGCTATATAAAAAAACATTAAGGTCTTGTACAAGAGACAAATTTACTTCAAAGGAATTTAATGACTTTTGTCAATTTCATGAAATTTGTCGCACTCTAATGGTACCTTACTTGACCCAATAAAATGGAGTTACGAAAAGAAAGAATAGAACAATTCATAATATGGCTAAATGTATATCAAAAACTAAACGTCTACCAAAAGAATTTTTGACCGAGGCTGTTTCTTGTGCAGTTTATTTGAGCAATAGGTCTCCAACAAAACATGTACGAGATCAAACACCTGAAGAAGCATGGAGTGGAATAAAGCCAAGTGTTAAGCACTTCACAATCTTTGTGAGCATAGCATATTCTCACGTTTCACATCAAGGGGGAGCTAAACTTAACAATCGAAGTGTCAAGTATGTGTTTGTTGGCTATGACGCAAGTTCAAAAGGCTATAAATTGTACAATCCAAGCAATAACAAGGTCATGGTGAGTTGTGATGTTGAATTTGATGAAAAAGCATCAAGGAACTGGGAGGCTACGAAAGAAAATAGATATGACTTTCTTCCATACTTTGGAGATGAAGAAAGAACATGAGACCATGTCACCTGCACAGGACTCAAAACCATCTCCTTCTCCACCAAATGTTACATCTCCATATTCTCAATAGAGTTCAAGTGAAATACCACATAGGATTAGGAGAATCCATGAACTGTATTATGACACCGAAGAAATTAAAAGTTTTGACTTTTTGTGTTGTCTTTTTGCTGGTAATTAACAAATTAATTTTGATGAAGTTGTTATGGACAAAATATGGAGACAAGCCACGAAGGAGAAGATCGAGTCAATAGAGAAGAACAACACTTGGGAGTTAACAACTCTTTTCGAGGACTATCTAGCGATTGGATGTATATACATGGCGAAGAAAAATGCCCATGGTGAGGTACAGATATACAAGGCAAGACTTTTGGCAGAGTCTATAAACAAAGGCATGGTGTCAACTATGAGGAAGTCTATGCACCTGTTGCCCGTAGGGAGGCAATCCATAGATTAATGTCTTTGTTGGCACAAATAAAAAGGAAGATCCATCATTTAGATGTCTATGATGAGAAACCAATGGGTTTTCTAGTTAAAAAATCATGAAGATAAGATGTCTATGTTGAGAAACCATTGGGTTTTGTACTTAAAAATTATGAAGATAGGATGTTGAGGTTGAAGAAAGTCTTATATGGGTTGAAGTAAGATCCCTAAGCTTGAAAAAGTCTCATTGACAATTACTTTCAAGACAATGAGTTTACTCTTTGTCTCCATGAATATACTCTTTACATCAAAATTCATACTAATGGAGATATTTCACTTGTTTGTCTTTATGTTGATGATCTCATTCTAACGGGTAACTACCCAGTTTTATTTAAAGATTTCAAGAAAGGTATGTCCCTAGAGTTTGAGAGGACACACATAGGGCTTATTTCATATTACTTGGGCCTAGAAGTAAAGAAAATGGAGAAAGGTGTTTTCATATCTCAAGAGAGCTATACAAAGGAGATTTTGAAGAAGTCCAACATGTAAGATTGCAAAGCTATACAATGGAGATTTTAAAGAAGTTCAACATGTTAGATTGAAACCTCTTAACATCCAAACGGAATATGGAAAAAAACTGTCAAATTTTGATGATGGAGAAAATCTAGACTCCACTTAATTCAAAAGTATCGTAGGAAGTCTAAGGTACTTTACATGTACGAGACAAATATAATCTTTAGATTTGGACTAGTAAGTCTCTTCTTGGAAGATCCTACCTCCAATCACTTGAATGTGATTAGAAGAAGTCTACGTTACCTAAAAGGTACAATCGATATTGGACTATTATTTTGTTCTTCTTCTCATGATTTTAATCATTTGGGATATTGTGACAGAGATTATGCGGGAAATGTTTATGATATAAAAGGCACATCTTGTTTTGTGTTTTTCTTGGGTGATTGTGTTTTTTCGTGGAGTTTAAAGAAAAAATCAATTTTTACTCTCTCCACTTGTGAAGGTGAATATGTGGCAGCGACATCATGTACGTGTCATGCTATTTCATTGAAATATGTTGAAGTAACTCAAATGGCTGCAAATTGTAGCCACAGTGATTTGTGTTGATAAGGAATCTGCACGACCACTTGTAAAGAACCCAAAGTATCCTGATCAAAGCAAGCACATAGACACAAGGTATCACTTTATCCGAGAATGCATTGTCAAGATAGAGGTAGAGCTCAAGTATGTGAAATCTCATGATGATTATGCAGATATCTTTACAGAAACTCTTAAATTTGGAGATTTTAACAAATTGAGATCAAGACTTGGATTAAAGAAAAAAATCCAAATTAAGGGAGAGATTTGTGGTTCCATATATATATATATATATATATATATATATAGTCATCTTTTGTTACGTTAGAAAACTACATTTGTCTTCCACTACAACAAAACTGCAACAATGTGAAAAAGCTTAGAAGTTGTTTACTTACAAGTTTGAATTGTTCGTATCCATTGACGACATTAGTGACATCAAATGAGAATTTTTTTTTCTTATAGCACTTATGCTAATTTGTAACGATACACCAAAATAGAGAAGCGATAGAGAGTAGAGAGAGTAATCCCTAAAATATTTCATAGTTTGTGAGAAAATAGTGTGGAAGTAATATTATTGTGAGTTGGAAGATATAAAAGAGTGTTGATTGGTAGTCTTTTGGAACTATTAAATTTTCATTAATATTGTTGTATGTGTAAGGATATAGTAAAATAGAGAACCAATAGAGAGTAGAGAGAGTAACCCACAAACTATTTCTTAATTTATGAGAAAATAGAGTGGAAGTAATATTATTGTGATTTGGATGAACTAAAAGAGTGTTCTGGTAGTGTTTTGACACTATCAAAATTTTCATTAGTATTGTTGTATTACTTATTCGGGTATCATATTTACCCCATTTAATATATGGTGTTGTTGTACTCTCTTCCTATTTCTATGTAGTTTGGACATTGTCCTGGGTGTGATTAACATTTTTTCCAACACTCTAATGGTAATAAGTCATAGAAAATCGTATCTCTTCATCGTTCATATGCTTTTATGAAGTTACTAAAATAAACAAAGGTGGGGATAAGGGCCCCCTGTTTCACCCCATAGAACAGTGAATGAAGACTTGAGCCTCCACATCCCCATTAACCAACACAATAGTCCAAATAGTAGCTATAAGCCTTCAAATGATATCTATGAAGAACTTTGAGAATTCCTTTTTCCTTAAAACATTCATTCAAAAGAACAATAATGTCTTTTCATAAGCATTTGTCATATAAAGTTTAATAATGGTATTGGTTGGGTTTTATTATCTTGTGATATAAGATGTGATATCCTGAATAAGTAAAATATTCTCAATAATATTCATTTCTTTTAAAAATCTTGATTGGTTGGAAGATATCAACCTTAGAAGAATGATCTCTCATTTATCAAGCACTGTCGTTGAAATAACTATTTTGATGAAATTTCTCCAGCTTATAGGTCTTAGATAAGAGAAAGATGGAGGGTTATTATATTTGGGTAAGCATTATCTTGTTCTATCAGAATGCATATATGCCCTTTAACTTGGCCTCATTTCACATTTATACCCTCAAACTTTTGATGTACACAAATAGACACTTAACTTGTATAAAGTTGAACAAGTAGACAATGTCACGCCCCGAGCTACCCCCGAGACGCTGACATGGACCCTAAGACCACAAGTGATCCCAAGATAATCATGCTTGCGTAGCATATAAAGATAATTAAATGAATACGGAAGATAAATCATAATTTAAAATGAAAAGATGGAGAATACCCATATGTTGTAACTGAGATATTTGAAAACAATGAGTTTAATACAATGAAGTTATTAACTCGATACTAAGTTAAATTTTGTCTGAAATAAGCCTCTAACTGAAAATTTTTTTGGGACAAGCCCCAACTAAGTCTAGAAAAAACTAAAACTAAATGACTAAGAGACTGAAATGAAATCATAAATATTGTCCTCGGAGAATGAGGACTCACCACTGAATCTGTTGAACTGGAGATCGGGAATCGATCTATGCATGATCTAGATGATGAGAACCTGAACCTACATCACGAGAAGATGTACCACACGTATGCATCTGTACTTGAAGGTACTGAGCATGTAAGATAGAGTAAAGCTAAAGTAAAACATAACTGAACAAGCGCAAAAGTAAGTATAATAATCTAAACTTGATATACTCAATTATGAGCTACTGGATGAAATGACCAATTATAGCATGTTGAAACTGAATACTTAATATACTGATAAATGGTCAATGTAATAGAATGTCACTAGACGGTGGGAGCTACTAATAACCGATAATAAAAACCACATGAGCTAAATTTGGAGACCGATATATATGCCCCATCGAGAGGACCCAATATACCTTACCACAGGTATAAAGGTATGCTGGCGTGATCACTAAACTGATGCCCACATAGGGGACTCACAACCTACTTGGCTAGTAGTTTTTTGACTAATTGGGTACGCTAAACCGTAGTCCAACTCATTATTATTCTACTCCCAATGAATTATGTAATTAACTTATTATGATTGAGTTTCTGTAAATACTAGATAGCTCAAAATTGAACATGCAAACTGAGAATACAACAATTGGTCTGCTAATTATGCATTTGTAACTGAGGGATGTATATATGAAGTACTTGAAATATCTAACCTAGCATGTGTATTTTAAGAACTAAAGAAATACATGCCTAGGTTTCTGAAATTCATGCGAGAAACTGAATAATAACATGGAAATTTTGATTTGGAACATATAACTAATTAATTCATGAAGTTCTATTGAAATTGTATAAACCCTATGTCTAATTATGATATGGGAATCGAGAACCTGACTGAAAACTAGGGACCCAATGGGTGAAAGGAACCCACTAGTGAAATCCCACATACTTGGTGGAGAAATTCATGAAGAAATATTTAGGTTTCGGGGCTGGAAGTGCAGGAACCTTGTTATGTCCTTGAACAATGGTTCTTGAACTTTTTCTCCTTTCTTGATTCAAATTTTCTATGTTTTGATTAATGAATTGACTTAGGTAAGTTTTAGTAATGTTTCTAGTCTTAAACTGACAAAAATATGATGATTTAGGGTCAAAAAGACATGTCTTAAAGTTTAAACGAAGTTAGAAAATACCAAAAGACCCTTGAGTAAATGTTGTCAGACCAAACAACGGCCTGGACTTATGGTCCGTCGTTCAATCGATGATCTGTCATTTGGGTAGGTTGGGTTTGTTCGACAAGCCTTTAATAAAATGGGCACACTTTTACTTGGAAGTCTGAGTTTAGCAAAATCGATGGCTATGGGAAGCTAATTCAATTATATATCATTTCATAGGTCATGGGACACCTAATTCATTTTGTGCTAAGAGTTATGATCAATTCAAGTTGACCCAACTGTGTTTCACCCTTAACTGTCTATTAATTTCCACCAATGGTCAAACCTATGGACCGTAGATTGAGCGACGGTCTATTCTGGTCAATCGTGGTTCATATTAGACAGTGGGTAAATAGGCTATTGATAGACAGACAAAGACTACGGACCGTAGTCTGACCTACGGAAGTAGGAACATCCGTCGTTAGACACTTAGTCAAATTTTTCTACTCTGAGATTTTGGGAGTATCTAACTCCATCGACGGATGTGTAGAACGGAACGTGGTTCAGGATGCGGTCCATCAATGACCACTGTCGATTGCACCTGCAGATTTTCTGAAAACTAGTTTTTGGTCTATTTTTTATATGGGGTGTTACATTATCTCCCCCTTGGGAACATTCGTCCTTGAATGAAGATTTAACTAGCTGGTATAGAGGTAGAGAGCTGCAAACCCTACTACTAAACCCTGAGAACTGACTTTCTGACTTAATTGAGTTCTGAGCACACGCAAATACGCAGAAAATGCAAGTACAAACTGAGGCAACATAATTCTAATACTAAAGAGGAACATTGAAAGAGGTCAAGATACTTCACTTTCATCGATGCTTCTGCTTCCCAAGTAGCTCCCTCTATGGAGTGACTCTTCCACAAAATCTTAACTGAAGCGACTTCTTCATTTCTCAACCTTCTAACATGAAGGTCAAGAATCACAACTGGTAAAACCTCATAAGAAAGACTATTTTTCACCGCACACTCTCAAATGGCACTACAGAGGCTGGATCACCCAAACACTTCTTCAAGAGTGAGATCTGGAAGACAGGATGCATTGCTGCTAATTCTGCCTGAAAGCTAACTCATATGCCACCTTGCCAACCCTTTTCCAGATCTTGTAATGGTCTATATATCTAGGACTGAACTTCCCTTTCATGCCAAATCTCATCAGCCCTTTGGTCTGTCTTAATTCTATCTCAATGAGTTGCACTTTCTCCATCGCATAAAGGACTTAATCTTGCCCTATTAAAGCTGCATCACAAACATAAAACCAACCAAAAATGAGATCTACATCTACGCCCATACAGTGCCTCATAAGGGGCCACCTGAATGCTGGAATAATAGCTATTGTTGTAGGCAAACTCAATAGAGGAAAGGTGATCATCCCAACTACCCTTACAATCGATTACACAAGCTCTCAATATATTCTCTTGGGTCTGAATGGTACTTTATGCATGTCCATCCATTTGTGGATGAAATGCTATGCTAAGGTTAACTTAACTACCAAGACCCTTTTGAAATGACTTCCAGAAATGAGAGGTAAACTGAGGTCCTCTATCTTATGTGATAGACAAAGAAACCCCATGCAACCTCACAATTACATTAATGTAAATCTTGTTATAGTCCTCTGCTGAATTTATAGTCTTGATCGGTAAAAAGTGAGAAGACTTAATCATCATATCAACTGTCACCCAAATGGAGTAATGTTGTCTTCAAGTACGAGGTAACCGTGTGATGAAATTCATGTTGATCACATGCCACTTCCAACTAGGAATATCGATCTCTTGAGTAATATCTGCTGGTTTCTGATGCTCTACATTAACTTGCTAGCAATCGGGGCACTTACTCACAAAATCTGCTATATCCCTCTTCATAACATTCCACCAATAGACTTCCCGCAGATAACAATACATATTAATGTCACCTGGGTGAATAAAATATCTGGAGTTATGGGCTTCTGCAAGGATATGCTGTCTCAACTCATCCACATCATGAACACACAATTTACCCTTGTAGCGAAGTACACCATCTCCCCCTACGAGAAAACCTCCACTCTCTGATTCTGGACTACACCATTAAGTTCAAGCAAATATTGATCATTATCTTTCGTTTCCTTAACCTCCACTGCCAATGAAGATTCCTCCCCATTATGAATTGTAATCCCATTGTCTGATATGCTCATAAGGCAAACTCTTAAACGAGCAATCCCGTAAACATCCTTCACTAGATCTTTCCTTTCTTCCTCAACATGGGCTACACTATCCATAGATAATCTACTTAGAACATCTGCTACTACATTCACCTTACCATAATGATATTGGACACTCATATAATAATCCGTAAGGAACTCAAGCCATCTCCTCTGGCGAAGATTAACTCTTTCTGGGTGAAGACATACTAAAGGCTCTTATGGTCAGTGGACACATCTACATGAACACCATAAAAATAGTTTCTCCAGATTTTTAGTTCAAACACCACTACTGCAAGATCGAGTTCATGGGTTGATAGTTCGTCTCATTCCCTTAAGTTGTCTAGAAGCATATGCTATAATCTTATCTCGTTGCATCAACACATAACCTAGGCCAACACAGGTGCATCACAATAGATCACATAACCATCTGAACCCTCTAGTATAGTCAAGACAAGAGTTTTAGTCAATTTTATTTTCAATTCTGCAAAGCTTTTCTCACAATCATCTGAACATTGAAACTCGAACATCTTCTGGGTCAGCATAGTCAATGGTGAGGCTATGTATGAAAATCCTTCGACAAACCTTCTATAATAACCTTCTAGACCTTAGAAACTTCTGATATCTATAGTAGAGGTAGGTATGGTCCATTGTTTCACTTCTTCTATCTTCTGTGAATCTACTCGGATCCCTTCGCTAGACACAATATGACCATCGAAAGCAACGGATTGCGACCAGAACTCACATTTGCTAAACATAGCGAATAACTGGCGATCCTTGCGAGTCTGTAGAACAATTTTCAAATAACTTGCATGTTCTTCCTCATTCCTAGAGTAAATTATGATATCAATTAAGACGATAACGAACAAGTCCAAGAACTTTTTGAACACTATGTTTATCAAATCCATGAAAGTTTTAGGATAATTGGTTAGTCCAAATGACATAATTACAAACTCATAATGACCATACCATGTTCTGAAGGCTGTTTTCGGAATGTCACTATCTCTGACTCTATGCTGATGATAACCTTATCTGAGGTCTATCTTTCAGAATTTACTAGCACTATAAAGCTGGTAAAACTAGTAATCAATCCTTGGGTTGGGATACTTATTCTTGATTGTGACATTTTTCAACTGTCTATAGTCAATGCACATTCTCAAAGGACCATCTTTTTTATTTACAAACAACACTAGTGCATCCCAAGGTGAAATACTAGGTCTGATGAAGGCCTTATCTGGAAGGTCTTTCAACTGCTCTTTCGATCTCTTAAGCTCTGCTGGAGCAATTCTGTTAATAGAAATAGAAATAGGCTTTGTATTTTGAAGGAGATAAATTCCAAAGTTGATTTCCCTTATGGGAGGGACACCTGGTATATCTTCTGGAAACACTTCTAGAAACTCACAGACTACTGGAACTTTCTCAAGAGGTGGGGTTTCAAAGCTAGAATACTTAACCCGAACTAGATAATTAGAGATAAACCTTAGAGATCATATTTCTGGGTTTAAGGTAAGAAATGAATCGACCCATAGGCGCTAAGCTACTACCCATCTATTCTAAGATTGGTTCGTCTGGAAACTAAAAACGAATAATTATTGTTCTACAATCGAATGAGGTATAACAGAAATGTAACAAATACATGCCTAGAATGACATCAAAGTCAATCATTTCTAACTCTACAAGATCTGCTGAGGTGAATTTCTGAGAGATTGTGGCAGGGCAATTTCTATATACCCGCCTAGCAATAACTCGATCACCGACTGGAGTAGAGACTTAGAAAGGTTCCAAGAGAGTTTCTGGACTAATACTGAATTGGACTACTATATATGGAGTTATAAAAGAAAGAGTAGCCCCTAGATCTAACAATGAATAAACATCAAGGTCAAAGACACATAACAAACCAATAATTACATCAAGAGAACCTTCCTGATCCTGGCGAGCCTGAAGAGCATACAACATGTTCGTGCGATGACCGCCACCTGTACCAGATTAGTTACCCTACTGAGACAGGTGATTTGCTGGTGCTAATAATGTTTTAGACTGAGCTCTACCACTACCACCTCCTTAACCCTGTCTAGAAGGACATTCCCTCAACCCGTGACCAGACTTACCTCAACCAAAACATCTTTCTTTTCCTGCAAGACACTCGGCCTAATGATTCATACCACACTTAGGACAAGTGGGGTAAGTTTTGATGCATGAAAAACTTCATGAGACTTAGAGCTTGGTGCTGTACTTGTTCTTGGAGGATAGAACACTAGGTGACGAAGGGGCTGAAGTTGAAAACTTCTGCTTACTATGCGAGCGATTTACACCACCCAATTTTTTCTAATAATAGTCATAGTTCCCATTGCTAGCCTTCTTATTCTCCTTGGCTTGTTCCCTAATCTTATCACCCTCAACTGCTGAGCATGAGTCATAAGCATCGAGATGTTCATATCTGCCAGTAACATAGCATTTCTGCACTTTGTTTTCACCAAATCCGACAGTCCATACAAGAACTTATTCATCTGATCCCTGGAGACAGAAACTATGTGAAGAGCATACCTGGAGAGTTGGTTAAACTTGAGTCTATACTCTTGGACTGTCATGTTACCTACCTTAAGTTCATGAATTATTGGGATTTTACTTTTCTCAACTCTATTGGGAAAAAACTGTCAAGACATGTCTCACTAAAACAATCCCAAGTAATATGAGCTGCATCTGTACCCCTATTTTCCTTCCACTTAGTGTACTAGATATGAGCAACATCCTTCAACTTGTATGATACCTACTCAACCTAATCATTCCTTGTGACTTGCATTACCTCAAACATATTCTTGATCTCATCCAAGAAATTCTGAGGATCCTTATTAGTTTGTGATTCTAAAAACTAAAGTGGATTCATCCTAACAAAGTCAAGAACCCTTGTTGCTGCTCATCCACCATTTCCGTTCACATGAGCATGAACCTGATTGTTTTGGTTGGTCATTCTATGAGCCAACATCTGTATATCATTTCTGAACTCAACATTGGAGACTTCCTGATCAGAAGTTTTCGCATTCCTAGCGTTAGCTCTACGAAGAGGCATGATCTAAAATGTAGAATTTCAATTTAGAATGGAATAAGATCGTACCTCACTCACGATAAGAGTAACAAGAAAGTGAAGTTTTTCCTAAAATACTTCATAGCCTCCCTGTCATTAGTTGTGGTGCACCTCACACCCATGAAAAGGACTCTACTTCATGTGGATTTTCAGACATCCTAGGACACTTATACCTAATTCTTTGATACAAAGTCCTTTCACGCCCCGAGCAACCATTGAGACGCAGACACAGAACCTAGGACCACAAGTGATCCCAAGACAACCATGATGCAATGATCATGAGCATATTAAGATAATAAGTTGAATGTGAAAGCTAAATCATAATTTAAAATTAAAAGATAAGGACTACCCAGATTCTATAACTGAGATATTTGCAAATAATTAGTTTCATACAATGAAGTTATTAACTCAATACTAAGCTTAAAATAAGTATGTCTGAAATAAGCCTTTAACTGACTACAAATGGTGGGACAAGCCCTAGTTAAGTCTAGAAAAAACTGAAACTAAATGACGAAATGATTGAAATGAACTCATGAATATTGTCGTCAAAGACTAAAGACTCACCACTGAATCTGCTAAATTGGAGATCGAGAATCGATCTATGCGTGATCTGGATGTTGAGAACCTGAACCTACACCACGAGAAGATGTAGCGCACGTAAGCATAAGTACTTGAAGGTACTAAACATGTATGACAGAGTAAAATTAAAATAGAACATAACTGAACAAGCACAAAACCAAGTATAATAACTTGAACATGATATACTGAATTTTGAGCTACTCGATGCATTGACCAATTTATAATATGTTATAACTAAATACTGAATATACTTATAAACGATCAATGCAATAGAATGTGACTCGAATGTGGGAGCTACTAATAACCGATAATAAAACCACATGAGCTGGATGTGGAGTCTGATGTATACGCCCTATCGAGAGGACCCAATATACCCTGCCACAGGTATAAAGGCATACTGGCGTGATCACTAAAGTGATGCCCACAGAAAGGACTTACAACCTACTTGGCTAGTAAATCTGGGACTACTTGGGTACGCTGAACCCTAGTCCAACACGGTATTATGCTACTCCCAATGAATTATGTAATTAACTTATTACGATTGAGTTTCTGTAAATACTAGATAGCTCAAAACTTAATATGCAAACTGAAAATAAAACAATTAATCTGGTAATTTTGCATTTGTAACTGAGGCATGTATATCTGAAGTTACTGAAATATCTAAATTAGCATGTGTAATTCAAGAATAAAGAAGTACATAGTTAATGTTCTAAAATTCATGCAATAAACTTAATTATAACATGGAAATATGATTTGGAACATATAACTAAGTACTTCATGAAATTTAGTTAAAGTTCTATAAACCCTAGGTCTAATCATGATATGGGAATCAACAATCTAACTGAAAACTACGGACCAATGGATTAAAGGAACCCACTAGTGAAATCCCACAAACCTGGTGAAGAAATTCACGGAGAAATACTTAGATTGCAGGGATAGAACTACTAGAACCTTGATGCATTCTTGAACTAGGGTTCATGACGTTTTCTCCCTTTTTACTTCAAATTTTCTATGTTTTAATTAATTATTTGACTTCGGTAAGTTTTATGTATGTTTCTATGCCTAAATTGACTAAAATTTGATAATTTCGGGTCAAAATGACGTATCTTAAGGTTTAAATGATGTGGGAAAAGACCAAAAGACCTATGAGTTAATTGTTGTCAGACCAAACGACGAACTGGACTAAAGGTCCGTCGTTTGGGTCCATAGGATAGGTCTATTCCAGGAGCCTTTACTAAAATGGGCATAACATTTTACTCGGAGGTCTGATTTTAGCAAACTCTGTGGATATGGAAAGCTAATTAAAATATCAATCATTTTATAAGTCATGTGAAACCTAATTTATTTTGGGGAAAGATTTATGATAAATTGAAGTTGACCCAACTATGTTTCCCCCTTAACTATTTGTTCATTTCCACCTACGATAAGACCAACGTAGCGTAGATCGAATTGGGTTCTTGGTAGTAAATTGTGTTTCATATCAAAGAGTGGGTAAATGGGGTGTTGATCTACGGAAACAGACTACGGACCATAGTCTGACCTATGGACATAGGTCATCCGTCGTTCGACATTTAGTCAAATTTTTTTTTGGGCAGAGATTTTGGAGGTCTTCGCCTCCATCAACGGATGTGCATGGCGGACCGTGCGTCAGGATACTGTCCATCGATGGCCACGGTCAATTTCACCTTGTTAAAGAATGACAAAAGTGTAACAACCCTAAAAATGGATAAGATAAGAAATGCATAATGCGTCAAGAATGACTATGATTAGACAAGGGTTAAGAAGGATTGATGCGCGTAAAACCAGACCTCGCAACCCTTGCTACAGATAAGACAACTAACTTTGGGAGTTATTTAAGCTTGAAACGGTTGGGTCCAACCATGTAGGTCTCTCGAATACGAAGATTTACTTGAAGGAGTATTTACCGGACTTAAAAAGGGAAAATCTTAGGTTTGGAGGGTTTAAGCGTAAAATGGTCATTTTCCAGGCTAAGGTTGGTATCGTAATTACTCTATATATATAATTAATTATATTATTAAGAAGGTGGAGGGGCATTTTGGGGAGAGAGGGCCGAAATCTGGCTCTTGAAGCGAAGTCTTGCTCCACCCGGGTTCAAACCTTGGTGGAAGCAATGAATTGAATTGTTTTTAATTTAAGTAGGTAAATTGATGTAAATAATTTATACTTAGTATTTATTATATAATTTAAATTAAAAGGAAATCTGATTTTTAATAATTAAATAAAACCTTATTTGACTAAGTCCTAAACTAGACTGCTAAGCCTAAGAAAACTCTCCTCTCCCACGCTCAGCTCTCTCTCTCACGTCTCTATCACTCCAAATCACGTTTTTTCTGCCAAAATAACTTCAAAAACAGTAGGTAAACCAAAGTTCTTCTGACATGAACTAACACGAAAAAATATAAGAAAAAAACAAACATTAATAAACAACGTAGGCAAAGAGAGTGTTTTCCGTCGAGTTTTATGTTGAACTTTTGTTTTGGAAGGGAGTGTTGGAGAAGGTTTGGGCAGCAACTTCAAGATTTTAGCGTAAAAAAGGCATGGGTTCTCTTCTATCTTGGTCACTTTAACAAGAGACCTTTAAAATTCAGTCAATTCTTATCCAAAAACTAGAATTGTTCCCGTTGCATGTCCCTGTCACTAGCTCCCATTGATTCGTAGGTTGGGTATGTTTGCTTGTAGATATTAGGCATGTAATTTTTTTCCAGTTGAATATGTTCATGAATGTGTGTTTTGAGTCGTATAAATGAAAATTTATGTTTTCCGAAAATATGTGTATGTGTGTAAAATGTAGTCGTGACTCCGTTGGTTTGAGGTTCAAAAATAACATGTTATGGTTGTGTTCTTATGTGCACAAACTTATATAAATCGTGATGTTCATAAGTGACCTGAAAATTCTGATTTTAGTGCAATTCTTTATCAGATGAAATCTTGAAAATTTTACCTAAAGAACTCACTAAAACGCAACTTAAAACGTCTAAACATTTAATGTGAAAGAAGTGAGAAAATAGGCTGGAAAAATTTCCAGCAGTTTGTTAATGAGTTTCGGCCAAGCTAAGGAGAATTTCATGCTATGAAAAAATGAATTAAAATATGTGAGATCACTGGGGATTGAACCCGTGACTTCACCGTGTTGAAAATCAATGAAATAAGGTGAGAAAAAGGGAATGTGGCATGTGGGACTAGAACCTATGACCTTGGCTGGAAAATGAAAAAAATGAAAAGAAAAGAAATGAGAGGAGTGGGATTTGAACCCACAACCTCTCAGGCAGTAACGAAGAAAAAAATGAAAAGAAAAGGAATGTGAGGCGTGAGATTCGAACCCACGACCTCTTAGGCAGATTTTAGGAGAATTAAGAATGCAAATAAAAGAAACGTGAGGCGTTGGAATTGAACCCACAACCTCTAGGCAGTAAAGGAGAATTAGAAAAAAAACAAAGTGAGGTTGTGGGGGTTTGATCCCACAACCTCATTGTCAATACGAGATAGCCAAGGAGAAATAAATAAAGAAATAAAAGGGGTTGTGGGGGTTCGAACCCACAACCCCTCGGTCAAAAGGAGAGAGTTTAAAGAAAAAGAAATTTATAGAAAATGAGGGTGGGGATTCGATCCCATATCCTCTAAATCCCATTGAGAGAAAAATGAAGAGAAAAACTAAGGGAAAACAAAATGAAGGTGGTTGGGCTCGATCTAGGGTCCCAATTTCATAAGGACTAAAAATAAAATCAATGAAAAATGTGAGAGTGGTCCAAGGGATTCGAACTTGGGTTCCCTTGCCCGAATTTCCGTATTGATACATAAGTCATACGTGAATTAAATGTTCAAGAACAATGCCAACTACTTAGATTGAAATTGAAATCTTATCATACATACAAAGGTACATAAGTCATGTACTACATAATCTTAGGAAGATATGAGTCTCTTAACAAACTAGGAATGAAGTCTCATGGCTTGTATGTATAGACCCATAAGCCTAGCATACGTTTAGAAGTAAGTGAACCTAAGATGTATGCAATGAAATGATGAAATGAACAAGGAAATGATTAAATGAACAGTGAAATAACAAAATGAACAAATGAAAGGATGAAATGAACAATTAAATGATGAAACCCTAAAAGGGTTACGTAAGAGTGTGAAACATACTAAATGGCCAAGTGCATTGGCATATGATGAAATGAACGATGAAATGATGAAATGAACAGTGAAATGATGAAACCCTAGAAAGGTTAAGTAAGAGTGTGAAAAACAATGAAACCCTAGAAAGGTTAAGTAAGTGTGTGAAAAACAAGAAATGGTCAGTTCATTGGCATATGATGAAATGAACATTCACGTAAAAAGGGGTGAGTAATTATAAAGAGAAAATATGCTAATGTTAATGAATGTGGTGACCACATGGTATAAGGATAATGTAAAATATGAGAGCAATCTCAAGTGAGCCTAAGTAAATGTTACCAAAACTTACTCACCTATGAGAGTGTAACGTTAATGAAGAGACTTTTATCTATGAACACTCTATTGAAAGTATTGAGTTTAACACACTTAAAATTAATGATGAGATGAGAAATCATCTATTGGGATATGATGTCCTCATACTAGAAGCCAGCTTCCATGACGTGTGATATGAATGTAATGGAACTTTATACTGAGCACCGATAGACTAGCTATGAGCGGTGATGCTTTCTTTAAGGAAGGGCGGAGGTTCACGTAACTCGCATGAGATGAGACTGTCTGGCATGCCGGGTATGGGTTTACATATATCTCCTAGTCTTCGAACCTATACTGCAAATATAGGGATCTGATGGGGTTCAATTCCCATGTACGCTAGCATGTTTTGGGTCAATTTAGCCGCTGATTCAACCCTTTTTCCGTGTGGGGTTTCATGAAACTGGATTTCATGATGCTCACATGATCTATGTCGGTTAAAGTTAAAGTTCCCAATAAATGAATGAGAACAGCCTCAAATGATGCAC
This sequence comes from Solanum pennellii, assembly GCF_001406875.1. Classification (NCBI taxonomy): domain Eukaryota; kingdom Viridiplantae; phylum Streptophyta; class Magnoliopsida; order Solanales; family Solanaceae; genus Solanum; species Solanum pennellii. The sequence goes on along the minus strand of NC_028648.1, from coordinate 43,029,476 downwards.
ATAATGAAATGAATGATACCAAAGGTGTTAGGAAAGGATAATCAAGCGGTGAGTTAGATTCAAGTAATGACATTAGGTCATTCTTGGTCGTTTCACAACAAACCCGATGAATGTCTTAAACTACATCCTAGGTATAGATGGTGTTTACATTAGCCCATGAATGAAATGAAATGAAGTATGTATGAATAAATGAAGCACTCTCTGTGTTTGCTAAAGTAGACTCCTTAGTTGAGGTCCCATATGTTTAGCCCTCGTTTTTGGGAAGTTTTAATGTTAAGTCCATGATTCGAATGTCTCATGGCATACGAATGAATGATATAACCAACGGTATGTGTTATATGAATTATGATATGTGCTATATGTGAAATATGTTATGTGTTGTTTTCAAAATGATAAATTTGATGACGCATGTTACACTCATGGCATGACTTTCAAAATCCAAATTTTGCAGGTCCATTGACTTTCCTGATCCAAATTTGGCAAGTCCACTGACTTGACTTTCCATAAATCATGTTGTTAAGAAAGAGCTATTATTTCTCATGCATGTCCTTGGTGTGTACTTGTGTATACCTATACTTAGTACAAGTGTGTACTAATTCCATACAAATATCAACTTTTAGAGGGAGGCACAGGTGAATGTTAGATCTTACAGTACGACGTTGCAGCTATCCGGACATGGAGCTTCCATTCGGACTTGGTAGACCCTCATGCTTTCGAGGTTGCCTACTGTTATTATCTAGCTTAGATTAAGTCTTTAGCTAGTGGAGCATGTTCCACTAGTGTTTCATTTCCCATTTCATTTTATACTTCGTATTGGTGCAATTTTGGCAAGAATACATTTAATGTAACTATGAGCTAATTCTTTCATTTGATGATCATAATGCTAGATAGTTGATGGTGAACAATTACGTATGTAGTAGAATGTTTAGTAAGCATGTTAGTAAACAAAAAGTTTCAAATTTTCCGCTAAAATTAACCTAGATGAAGAAAGAATGGCGTATGTAGGCTTGTATGCGACCTCTGAGAGGTCAACGACGCCGATCTCGTCTTGTTCTAGATTCCGGTCGTGAAAAAGTTGGTATCAGAGCCAGGTTAAATTCCGAGGATATATTAACCACATTGAGTAGTTTCTAAGTCATGGTAGTGAAGTGCACCACTATCTTGGATTAGAGACTGCATGATGCGTAGGAAAATTTTCCCTTCTTCTAATCTCTATGTGCCTTTCTAATGTTGGGTTTCTTGGTGTTAAGAGCATACCTAACATCAACCCTTGAAGTTCCCAAAAGATTAATACAATGAGAAAAGCAGGCAGAGAAATTGGAGGAGCAACTTCTGGGGTGATTAAGGTTCTTTCCCAGGCTCCAACTGCTGGAATAGAGATGCCTGTTAACCCAACTGGGTTGACAGATAGAGAAGTAAGGACAGCGTTGGTACACATGGCCCAAGCTAGCACTTTACAAGCTCAAGCTATTGCGCTTGATTGATCTGGAGAAGTCTGAGTTAGAATCCTACAAGCTAAGGGATGTAGTTCAATCCTGGTATAAAGTGTGGTAGGATAGCAGGGCCTTAGAAGGAGGTCCTATTACTTGGGATCTTTTCAAGATGGCTTTTCAAGATCGGTTATTTCCCTGATAAATGAAGAAGGCTAAGATTAAGAAATTCATCAGCTTTAGGTAAGGCTCGATGTCAGTCAGGGATTACTCCCTGAAGTTTGTAAAACTTTACAACTCATGAGAGACCACCTTGCAGGAAGTGTGGCAAACTACATGGAGGAGAGTGTATGATGGGCACTAACGCTTGTAACAGTTGTGGCAAACCAAGTCACATGGTGAAGGATTGTGCGATTGGAGAAGTCGAGAACAAGGGAAAGAGAGAGTTCAGTCTAGTGGTCGAAGTGAAGAGGCTCCAAGGAGGAAACGATTCTTCGCACTCAAGTGTGTGGGTGCAGGGGAAGACACCTCTGGTGATGTCTCGGGTGACTAGCCTTAATTAGTCCTTCAAGTATTTGACTTTCTATGGTGTGTATGCACTAGTATGAGGTTAGTATGTTTGAGACATCACGTTGGTTACTGATTTGTCTGATTTATATATTTACTCATGTTGTATGTTTTGATGAGACTAGTTTAGGAAATAGTTCATTAGTCTATTAATGTGAAACTACTAGTAGGTTTCAGGGATGTGCACCATCATGTTAATATGTGAATCAGATATTCACCAATGAGTAGTAATGGATTACCTATGAATGCGTACGTTCTATAGATGACTTACTTATTGTTTGTAAAGAGTTGTGTCATTCGGGGACGATTGTTCCTAAGGGGGGGGGGATAATGTAACAAAAAAATGGATAAGATAAGAAATGATTAATGTGTCAAGAATGCCAATGATTAGACCAAGTTTCACATGGATTGATACGCGTAAAAACAGACCTTGGAACCCTTTCTATGGCTAAGACAACTAACTTGGGGAGTTAGTTAAGCTTGGAAAGGTTGGGTCCAACCATATAGAGCTCTCGAATACGAAGATGCACTTGTATGAGTCTTTACCGGACTTAAAAAGGGAAAATCTTAGGTTTGGAGGGTCTAGGGGTAAAATGGTCATTTTCCAGGCTAAGGGTAATATCGTAATTACCCTAAATATATAATTAATTATTTAATTACTAAGGTGGAGGGTCACTTTTGGGAGAGAGGGCCGAAATTGGGCTCTTGAACTAATGTCTTGCTCCACCCGGGTTCGAACCTAGGTGGAAGCAATGAATTAAATTGTTTCTACTTTAACTTGGTAATGTTATAATAACAAGCTCATGCCAACATAATCATTTAGAGAAGAATACAAGAGAAGTAGATAGAAGAAGAGGAATTTCCTTCTTATTCAAATGTATTTAAGTCTCATTTGTATATCATATAATAGTGGATGAACATTCCTATTGATAGAGTGAGAAATCACTCCAAAGGTCACCATATTAAGTATCATAATAAATAGATACATTCTTATCCAAAAAGGTTCATGAACCTAGTGAATATGAATGGTTGTTCATGTATCAACTTTATGGACTATCCACTCATTCAATGGATTTATAACACTCCCCCTTGGATGTCCATAGATAATGTGCCTCGTTAAAACCTTACTTGAAAAAAACCTATGGGAAAAAAAATTCTAGTGAAGGAAAAAGAGTACACATATCTTTTGATACGCACTATTTGTTGCCTCATTAAAAACCTTGCCTGGAAAACCCAGTGGGAAAAACCTCGGTCAAGGGAAAAAGAGTTTAACGCGTATTATACTCCCCCTCATTAACACATCACTTAATTACTTGTGATGATATCTCCAATCTTCGTACATTGTGGTTGATATATGTTACATGTCTCATACCAAATATCATTTGGGAGTTTTGTTCTCATAACCATGATTTAGCTATAATTGGAGGCATACAATTTCTGCTAAATCAACCAGCATTGTCAATATAATTTCATAGTTTGAAACTATGCTCTTAATTTTAACAATTCGTGCAAACAACCTTACAAAAAAACAATTTGTAAGTTGACAACAAAATACATGTGACCATAACATATAGTTGCAAATGATCCACAAGACAGGTGAACGGGCCAATATTCACCCTTTTATATGTTCCAAAAATTTTAGGGGATTACAATCCCAACCTTAGCTGGTAAAATGATCATTTTATCAAGAGAACAAGAAACACATGAGAATTCTTGAAGAATCTTTATTTCTTCATTATATAAATCACCTGAATTCTCATCATGGTTGCATCACATTTAATCGGAATAGTCAACTAGTCATGCTAACTGATCTTTATTTTAGTACACTTATAATTTACTTTTACATGTGATTTCATCAGCATGTACATGTTTGTATGGAACAAACAAGAGGAAAAGTGGGGTAATCTTTTACATAAACATTTATAACTCTCTTCGGTTGTAGTGATTTATAGTCTCAATATTTATTTTCAATTTATCCGAAACTTAAAAAGTTTCTTTTGAGACTTACTACAACCCAATTTTATTCCTCTGTTAATACAACAACTCGTTAGAGCTTGCAATTAATTTTGTGTACTATCACATATTGCATGACACCATCCTTGTGGTGAGCATCTCCTTCAAGGAGGAAATTATATTATTATTGTCATGATCAAAATCATTACGAGCAAGACGTCTTTTTTGCTTTACTTTTGTTGTACCATAGGTACACAACCAATGACAAATTTATATTGCCACACAATAATGACCACAATCCTTATAGGCAAGAACTATTTCTTTCTTTTGCCCTTTCGGTAGTTCACAATAAACATACTATAGTGACGTATAAAACGTACAATACAATTAGCCATTTCTGCCAAATAAAATTTATTTCCTCTCAAATCTCCCGTAGAGATGAGAAATGACATCTATCATTTTTTCTCAAACATTCCATAGAGGTGAGTTGTGGAATATATCCAACCAATAATTTTTTTATCACATCTAGACCCATTCTCTTATAGAATGGTCGAGTATTCACGATACTCATCACAAGTCACATTCTCTTCAAGGAATGGACTAATTATTTATATGTACTTCATAAATTTGCATTATATGCACATTGTAATGGCTTTAAAATTCATCATATTTCCATGACACACCTCAACATCACTTTGAAAGATCAAGCGTACCATCACTTTATCTTCTTGTATCATGATAGAGGATTTATAAACTTGTCAAATTATTGGGTTAACAACATTCACAAGTCCAATGAACCTTCATACCATTTTGATAATAAAAATTGCCTTCACATTTTGAAGGACTATTTGAAGAACTCATAGTGTTCTTCCTTTTATCATTACCACAATGATGACTATTATAATTTTGTTCTTCCACGCCCTTATTCATATCATTAATTATTTGTAATCTTTCAGACTAATCATTCACTGCTACCACATTCATATGATTGAATGGAGCAAGTCAACAGGCGGATTTCAGAGTTATCACATGTTGCTACCACATTCTTTTCAAGGAATGGAGCAAATTCAATATGATAAATTTCAAGACATTTCATCAAAAATATATTAATTTTCTTAGTGATCGTTTTATCATCGCTATGGTGCATTGGCTCAAACTCAATGTCTTACCCATATAAGGCGTGTTATGCCATGATTCTATGGGACTTGAACCCAATCACGGTGCATCAAAACTCTAATTGATGTCTTACCCTTTTGGTGCGATAGATTTTGAATCTATAATCTTATCCTCAAATATTTTTCATTATGGTGCATCCGGACTTTAACCTGATGTCTTACCCTTTTGGTGCGATGAAACTTGAATCCATCGTCTTACCCTTAACCAACGTTATAATTAACCGAACTACAACATGATTTACTCTTTGAGTCTTTCAAAACAATCAAAATAATATTCAAACTCATGCTATTAAAATTTTATACATTCTTCCATTTAAGAAGTTTAGTATAGCATGTCATGTTTAATCAATAGTAGTATATGTCTTCGGTTCCTCATAATTGTTAGTGACTGAATACTGTTTTATTCAAAATCATAAAATATTTTAGAAAATACATACCTGATTTTATGCATATAATACTTTTATCTTCATAACGAGATTAACCAAAATATGAGCTAAAGAAAAACAAGAACTCTCTCTCAATTAGATAGAGACTCGTGCTGATAACGTGTTATAAAATCAAGCTCATACGAACATAATCATAAAGAGAAGAAGACAAGAGAAGTAGATAGAAGAATAGGAATTTCCTTCTTATTCAAATGTATTTAAGTCTCATTTGTAGATCATATAATAGTGAATAAACAATCCTATTTATAGAGAGAGAAATCATTCCAAAGGTCACCATATTAAGTATCATAGTAAATAGATACATTCTTATCCAAAAAGGTTCATGAAAACTAGTGAATATGAACGGTTGTTCATGTATCAACTTTATGGACTATCCAATCATTCAATGGATTTATAACAGGTAAATAAATTTATATTTATTATTCATTAGCCGATTTAAAGAAAAAGGAAATCAGATTTTTAATACTAAAATAAAACCTTATCTGACTAAGTCCTAAACTAGACTCCCAAGCCTTAGAAAATTCTCCTCTCCCACGCTCAGCTCTCTCTCTCTCACACACACACGTCTCTATCACTCTAAATCACATTTTTTTCTACCAAAATAACTTCAAAAATAGTAGGTAAACCAAAGTTCTTCACACTTGAAGAATTCACATGAAAATATAAGAAACAAAAACGTTAATCAATCACGTAGGCAAAGAGAGAGTTTTTCTCGAGTTTGATGTTGAAATTTTGTTTTGGACGGGAGTGTTTGAGAAAATTTGGGCATCAACTTCAAGATGTGAACGTCAAAAGGTTATGGGTTCTCTTCTCTATTTGTCCCTTTCCTAAGGGACCCTTAAGATTCAGTCAATTCTAATCCGAAAACTAGAATTGTTCCCGTTGCATGTCCCTGTCAGTAGCTCCCGTTGATTCGTAGGTTGGGTATGTTTGCTGGTAGATATTAGGCATGTAATGTGTTTTCGTGTTGAATATGTTCATGAATGTGTGTCTTGAATCGTATGAATGACAATTTATGTTTTCCGAAAGATGTGTATGTGTGTACAATGTAGCCGTGACTACTTTGGTTTGAGGTTGAAACATAACAAGTTATGGTTGTGTTCTTACGTGCAAAAGCATATAAAAATCATGATGTTCATAAGTGATGCATAAATTCTGATTTAACTGCAATTCTTTATCGAATGAAATCCTGAAAATGCACCTAAAGAACTCACTAAAAAACTACTTAAAACGTCTAAACATTTAATGTGAATGAAGTGAGAAAATAGGCTGTAAAAATTTCCAGCAGCTTGTTAATGAGTTTCGGCCAAGTTAAGGAGAATTTCATGCTATGAAAAAATGAATTAAAATATGTGAGATCACTGGGGATTGAACCCGTGACCTCAACATGTTAAAAATCAATGAAATAAGGTGAGAAAAAGGGAATGTGGATGTGGGACTCGAACCTATGACCTTGGATGGAAAAAATAAAAAAAATGAAAAGAATAGATATGAGAGGAGTGGGATTCGAACCCACAATCTCTCAGGCAGTAAAGGAGAAATAACAATGAAAAGAAAAGGAATGTGAGGCATGGGATTCGAACCCACGACCTCTTAGGCAGATTTTAGGAGAATTAAAAATGCAAATAAAAGAAATGTAAGGCGTGGGAATTAAATCCACGACCTCTAGGCAGTAAAGGAGAATTACAAGAAAAATAAAGTGAGGCTGTGGGGATTTGATCCCACAACCTCCTGGTTAATGCGAGATATAGCAAAAGAAATAAATAAAGAAATAAAAGGGGTTGTGGGGGTTCGAACCCACAACCTCTCAGGCAGTAAAAGAGAAAAAACATTGAAAATAAAAGCAATTTGAGGCGTGGGATTCGAACCCACGACCTCTTAGGCAGATTTTAGGAGAATTAAAAATGCAAATAAAAGAAATGTGAGGCGCGGGAATTGAACCCACGACCTCTAGGAAGTAAAGGAGAATTACAAGAAAAATAAAGTGAGGCTGTGGGGATTTGATCCCACAACCTCATGGTCAATGCGAGATAGTGAAGGAGAAATAAAGAAAGAAATAAAAGGGGTTATGGGGGTTCGAACCCACAACTCCTCTTCCAAAAGGAAAGAGTTTAAAGAAAAAGAAATATAAAGAAAATTAGGTTGTAGGGGTTCGATCCCACATCATCTCAATCCCATTGAGCGAAAAATGAAGAGAAAAACTAAGGGAAAAATAAAATGAAGGTGCTTGGGCTCGATCTAGGGTCCCAATTTCATAAGGACTAAAAATAAAATCAATTAAGAATGTAAGAGTTGTCCAAACGATTTGAACTTTGGAATCCCTTGCCCAAATTTCCGTAATGATACATAAGTCATACGTGAATTAAATGTTCAAGAATAGTGCCACCTACTTAAATCGAAATTGAGATCTTGGCATACATACAAGATACATAAGTCTTGTACTACATAATATAAGGAAGATATGAGTTACTTAACAAACTACCAATGATGCTTCATGGCTTGTATGTATAGAACCATAAGTCTAGCATACGTTTAAAAGTGAGTGAACCTAAGATGTATGCAATGAAATGATGAAATGAACAAAGAAATGATGAAATGAAAAATAAAATAATAAAATGAACAAATGAAAGGATAAAATGAACAATGAAATGATGAAACCCTAGAAGGGTTAAGTAAGAGTGTGAAACATACTAAATAGCCAAGTGCATTGGCATATGATGAAATGAATATTGATATGATGAAATGAACAATGAAATAATGAAACCTTAGAAGGGTTAAGTAAGAGTGTGAAAAACAGTTAATGGCCAAGTGCATTGGCATACGATGAAATGAACATTCATGTAAAAAGGGGTGACTAATTATGAAGAGAAAATGTTCTAATGTTAATGAATGTGGTGACAAGATGATATGAGGCTAATGTAAAAGATGAGAGCAATCTCAAATGAGCCTAAGTAAATGTTACCAAAACGTACACACCTATAAGAGTGTAAAGTTAATTAATAGACCAGTCTCTATGAACACTATAATGATAGTATTGAGTTTAACATACTTAATATTAATGATGAGATGAGAAATCATCTATTAAGCTATGATGTCCTTATACTAGAAGCCAGCTTCCATGATGTATGAGATGAATGTAGTGGAACTTTATATTGAGCACCGATAGACTAGCTATGATCGGTGAAGCCTTCTTTCGGGAAGGGAGGAGGTTCACATAACTCTCATGAGATGACAGTGTCCGGCATGTCGGGTATGGGTCTCGATATATCTCCTAGTCTTCTAACCTATACTACCAATATAGGGATCTGGCGGGGTTCGATTCCCATGTACGCTAGCATGTTTTGGGTCAATTTGGCCGGTGATTCCACCTCTTTTCGATGTGGGGTTTCGTGAAATTGGATTTCATGATGCTCACATGATCTATGTCGGTTAAAGTTAAAGTTCCCAATGAATGAACGAGGCTAGCCTCAAATGATGCACATAATAAAATGAATGATACCAAAGGTGTTAGGATAGAATAATCAAGAGGTGAGTTAGATTCAAGTAATGACATTAGGTCATTCTTGGTCATTGCAAAACAAACCCGATGAAAGTCTTAAACTACATCCTAGCTATAGCTGGTGTTTACACTGGCCCATGAATGAAATGAAATGAAGTGTGTATGAATGAATGAAACAAACAAGATGTTTGCTAAAGTAGACTCCCTAGTTGAGGTCCCATATGTTGAGCCATCATTTTTGGGAAGTCTTAATGTCAAGTCCATGATTCCAATGTCTCATGGCATACGAATGAATGATATGAACACCGTTATGTGTTATATGAATTATGATAAGGTCTATGTGAAACATATTATGTGTTGTTTGCAAAATGATAAATTTGATTATGCATGTTACACTAATGGCATGACTTTCCAAATCCAAATTTGGTAGGTCAATTGACAATCCTGATCCAAATTTGGCAACTCCACTGACTTGACTTTCCATAAATCATGTTGTTAGGAAAGAGCTATCCTTTCTCATGCATGTCCTTGGTGTGTTCTTGCATATACCCATACTTAGTACAAGTGTGTACTAATTCCATACAAATATCTACTTTTAGGTGCAGGCACAGGTAGACGTTAGATCTTACAGTTTGACGTTGCAGCTTTCCGGACGTGGAGCTTTCATTCGGACTTGGTAGGCCCTCATGCTTTCGAGGCTGTCTACTGTTATTATCTAGCTTAGCTGTAGGCTTTAGATAGTGGAGCATGTTCCACTAGTGTTTTATTTCATACTTTGTATTGGTGCCGTTTTGGCAAGAATACACTTAATGCAGCTACGAACTATTTCTTTCATTTGATGATCTTAATGTTAGATGGTTGATGGTGAACAATTACTTATGTAGTAGAATGTTTAGAAAGCATGTTAGGAAACAAAAAGTTTAAAATTTTCTGCTAAAATTTAACCTAGATGAAGTAAGAATGACGTATGTAGGCTTGTCTGCGACCTCTGAGAGGTCAACGACGGTGGTCTCGTCTGGGTCTAGATTCCCTTCGTGACAAAAAGTCCCACATCGATGGTTAATGAGATGAGTGGACTCCTTATAAGGCTTGGGCAATCCTCCTCCTTTTGAGCTACATTTTGGGGTGTGAGTTAGGCCTAAGACCTAATTTCACATGGTATTAGAGCAGGGTCCGTCTCACCCGATATGGGGACCCCCAAAATCAAAATTGTAAATGCACCAAATGCTAAGCACTAGGCGTGAGGTAGGGTGTTAAAGAATTACAAAAGTCCCACATTGGTGGATAATGAGATAGGTGGACTCCTTATAAGGCTTGGGCAATCCTCCTCCCTTTGATCATACTTTTGGGGTGTGAGTTAGGACTAAGACCTAATTTGACACACCTGGAGAGTTTCTGAAAAACTAGATTTTGGTCTGTATTGGATATGTGGTGTTACAAACACATTAGTTCTATGTGACATAATACACATAGGACACCACATAGGATGCAAATTGCCATATGGGATGCCACGTAGGACATGTATGTCGCTATTTATTGAATTTTATAGAACTTTAAGTGTCTAGTTGTGTACACTAAAAGGTAGGGGACATAAATATAAAATGAGGCAAAGTTAAACAGCGTAATTATATATTAATGGGTTCTGAAGAGAAACTATGTGGCATTTTTATCTCATGTATTACTATTAGTCAAACAATAAAGAAATAGAAATAAGATTAAATAGATAGAAACTTTTATTCCGGGTCCACATAAACCACTGTGTTTCATTAAGAAATTTAATCCCCTTCACTTTATCCAAGGGCGCAGATTAATTTCTCCCAAGAAAAAACTGATTAACTTGTTTAAGAAGTAGCGGTATCTCTAACTTCAGTATCTTAAATGAATGCAAAAAAAGTAACAGAAGACAATTCTATTTGTGATAGCAAATGTATGTATAGAGGAAAAATATTTTGTGTTTTGTAAAATGAAAATAATTCTCTTATTCATAGCCATTTGCAGCAAAGGAACGCATCTGTTCGACAATTGTGTGAACGTTTCTGTTCAAACATGTCGTTTCAGACTATTGTGTATTTTTGGGGAAAATCATGATTTTCTGGAAAGAATATGTCCCTTAAGAATAAACGTTATCTTTACACGCGAATTTAAATAAATCCTGTTACATTAAATTAATTATGTTAAATAACTAACTAACTAATATCCTGAAATAGTTTATAAGAGAAAAGAAATTAGGAAAAAGAATTTAGTTAATAAGATTGATGAAACAAATATTGTCCAAAAAACTTATGACATAATCACATCATTTGTCAAATCCAAATCAAAATTCAAATTAGAAGCCCAAGCCCAAGCCGAGGCTGAGGCAGAACGAATGACGAAGATGGTGTGAAGGGGCACCTTTTTCTGAAGGGTTTCCTAATATAAGAAAAACAATTTCCTTTCTTCTACCAATATGGGAGAAATGACTTTTCATTTGCACTTTGCAAATGACTTTTCTTTTTCCCTCTAAAATTGATTCCCTCACTTTTGCATTTTCTCTTCTCTTTTCTCATTCATATTTTGCTAAAACCCAAAAATCCCCCACATGAATGGGTAATGACTATTTTTAAAACATATGAACGAAAAACTTGTGTGTCTTGTAAGTAAGGGTTAACCACATTTGGATACGTAGTTTTCACTTTAAACATTCCTTAGTGAAGATATATCGGATATACTTGGTCAATTTGTAGATTTGATATCTTTGAACTGTCGAGATTTTGTGCATACCAAGACAACATAAGTTAAACAATAAAATCTTGAACTGTTTTTATTTCTCCATGTTTTTTTCATTTCATCCATGAACACATCTTTGTTAGTAATTACCTAGAGAACTGGACTTACCGGATTCTCTTTGAAGTGAGTTACACTTCACACTCACATAGGTGGTTTCTAAATGTGTTATCTCGTAGATACACTATTTGACATACCATGTTCACCTGTATTCTTTGATAGAAGAAGGTTCACATCAATTTGGGGTCATTTCCCTTTTGAAATTCAAATTCTTGAAATTCTCAACTAACTTTCTAATCTAACGAGATTGATAAAATGCTAGACCATTAAGATTTTTTAGAATCTTAATTCCCAATATCAAATTGGCAACTCCTACATCATCCATATCGAACATATTAGCAAGCATACGCTTAGTAGCTTTTACATTGGCAATATCTTTTCTCATTATCGACATGTTATCCACATATATGCATACAATGACTTCCTGATTCCAATATCTTTATTGTAAACGCATTTATCACATTCATTGATCTTAAATAGATTTTACAACATGGTTTGATGAAATTTTGCATGTTATCATTTAGGTGCTTGTTTTAGTCCATAGTGACTTTACAAGTTTGCATACTTTCTTTTGTTTATCAGAAATTATGAAGCCCTCAAATTGTTCCATGTAAATTCTTCCTCCATCTCTCTATTTTGAGAAAGTTGTTTTCAAATCCAGCTGATGGATTTCAAGACCATATACAGCAACTAAGGCAATTAACAGCTAAATTGATGTAACCCTACTAACTGGCGAGTATGTATCAAAAGAAACAAGAACTTCTTTTTGTCTAAAGCGTTTGACAACAAATCTTGCTTTATATTTGTCAATAATTTCATCATCTTTCATATTTCTTTTAAATATCCATTTGAACCAAAAGGTTTGTTCCCCGAAAGAAGATCAACCAACTCCAAGGTATGATTTGTTAGGATTGATTCATTCTTACTATTAAAAACCTCTTTCCAAGAGGTTGAATCACTAGACAACATTGCATCTTTTAATATTTCAGGCTTACTTTCAAGAAGAAATGTTACAAAAACCAAATCCAAATGAAGTAGTTGTCCTTTGACGTGTATTGCGCTTTGGACTCTCTTCATTTGTATAATTCTCTTTTGGTTCTTCTCAGGGTTTTTTAGACCCCCTCCTACAAGATGACTCAAGTACAGTTTTATATGGGTATATATGTTCAAAAAATTCAACATTAGTTCATTCCATTACCGTATTATCATGAATATCCAAATGTTCAGAGTTATGAACAAAAAAACGACATGCTTTACTGTTTGTGACATATTCAATGAATTCACAATCCACAATCTTAGGCCCTATTTTCACTCTCTTAGGTATAGGAACCTGAACTTTGGCTAGACACCCCACACTTTGAAGTATTTCAAGTTTGTTTTTCTACCTTTTGTCATTTCTCATATTGAATAACATGTGTTTTCGTGTGAGGATCAACATTGAGTATTCGATTTTCTATAAGGATAGCTTTCCCCCATAAGTTTTTCTTGAACTTATAAGACATTCATCATTTGCCTTAAAGTTTGATTTTTGTTTACTGCAATCCCATTAGATTGAGGAGTGTAAGGACCAGTAGTGTGCTGGATTATTCCATTTTCCAAACATATTTCTGCAAATGGAGATTCATATTCTCCGCCTCGATCACTTATGATCATTTTGATGCTTATATCCTACTGATTTTCAAGTTCAGTTTATATTATCTAAATGCATCTATTGTTCATCCTTACCATTAAGCAAATAGACAAAAAAATATCAAGTGCATTCGTCAATAAAAGATATGAATACATTTTTTCAACACGTGATAGTGTTGACTTTATGTCAAAAATATCAGTGTGAATCAGTTCTAATGGATTTGAATTCCTTTCACCAAATTTAAGGATTCTTAGCATACTTAGATTCAATACCAATTTGACATTTTGATTTATTTCACTCAAATTTAGGAAAAACATTTAAGTTAATTAGTTTTCCTAAGGTTTTGTTATTTATATTTCCCAAATATTCATGTCATATACATTTAGACTCAAGTACGTTAGAAGAAGTAGAATTTTTATTCATATCAAATGCAATTACATTGAGTTATCACTAAGGTAATCTTTTATTACATACATTTCATTATTGCTCACTACTACTTTATCTGAAACAAATACATATTTGGAATACATTCTTAGTCAGAACTGGAATAGATATTAAGTTCTTTCGCAATTTTGGAATATACGAGTCCCTGTTTAAATTCGCCACCTTGCCTCATGTAATCTTTATAGGACCTTGTAAGTTCCTTCCACCTTTGCAATTGTCACGACCCAAAACGAGCCGCGAGTGGCACCCACATTTTTCATCCTATGTGAGCGAACCAACAAATCTAAACCCCAACGTTTACCAGTATATAAATTTTGAATAACAAAATAAAATACGGAAGACCAAAACTCATTAATATAAGCAATTAAATAATCTTCTAAAATATAATACTTATCATCCCCAAAATCTGGAAGTCATCACATCAAGAACATCTATCCTCAAATTCCTAAGTCTAAGAGTAATTAAAAACTAAAATAAGTAAAACGATGGTCCATGTCCGAACTCCAAGGACATCAAGACGCAAAGAAGAGAATCTAGCCCGAGCTAGGAATAATAGCTCACCCAGAAATCTGACGTGCTGAAGACTGGCTAGAGTTGCGCACGAGACGAAGTCACTGTTGCACTTGCTGCACTCCACAAAACAACAAGAAGAACATAAAAGTAGGGGTCAGTACAAG
>NC_028648.1:43008432-43013418 GCF_001406875.1 Solanum pennellii | reverse complement strand
TATCTCCTTTAACCCTCCAAGTAAATAAATTATTAAACTCACTCCACAAATTGTACAAAGTTTGTCATGAATAGTCAAAAACACCCATTTAAAACTTTTAACAGAAATCCGACCCAGTTAGGTTACGCAACCTGTGACGGTCCGTCGTGTCTATGACGGTCCGTCCTGCAGGTCCGTCACAAAGTTCAGAGAGTCAAATTCTGTAAAGGGTTTGTGACGGTCCGTCGTACCTACGACGGTCCGTCCTGCAGTTCCGTCGCGAAGTTCAGAGAGTCGATCTCAGTACCCAGATTTTCAGAGTTTAAGTGTTTTGGAACGAAGCCCCTCGACGGTCCGTCGTGCCTATGACGGTTCGTCCTACTTGTCGTCGAGGGTAATGAGAAAAGTAGCTGAAGAAAATTTACAAGTATGGGACGACGGAATCCATCACGGGCTGTCGTGACCATGACGGTCCGTCGCGTGGTCCGTCGACCCCGCCAGTTTTTTATCAAAATAAACTTACTGCTCGAATCGACTAAACAGGTCCTTACAATAGATACCAATTTACCCATCGTTCGTCCCCGAACGATCATAGGAAGAAAAGCAAGAGCGAGAATGAGTACCTGAATCTGTAAAAAGGTGGGGATATCTTTCTTGCATATCCGCCTCATTCTCCCAAGTAGACTCTTCGACTGGCCGATTCTTCCACTGAACCTTGATAGATGCAATCTCCTTTGATCTCAACTTGCGGACTTCTCTAGATAGAATAGCAACCGGCTCCTCTTCATAAGACGAATTCTCGTCAAGAAGAACTGAATCCCAACGAATAATGTAGTTTCCATCCCCATGGTACTTTTTCAGCATAGACACATGAAATACCGGGTGCACTCCTGAGAGTCCTGAAGGCAACGCCAATTTATAAGCCACCTCCCCCACACGCTTCAAGACTTCAAATGGCCCAATATACCATGGACTAAGTTTACCTCGCTTACCAAACCGCATCACCCCTTTCATGGGTGAAACCTTCAACAAGACTTGTTCACCCTCCATAAAGTTCAAGTCCCTAACCTTTCGATCTGCATATTCCTTCTGCCTGCTCTGAGCTGCTAGAAGCTTATCCTGGATGAATTTTACCTTATCTAACGACTCCCTCAAAAGATCGGTACCCCAAGGTCTTACCTCAAATGCGTCAAACCAACCAATGGGAGACCTACATCTCCTCCCATACAGTGCCTCAAATAGAGCCATAACAATACTTGAGTGATAGCTATTGTTGTATGAAAACTCTGCTAAGGGTAAGAATTTATCCCAATGACCACCAAATTCTATCACACATGCACGAAGCATATCCTGTAACACCTGAATTGTTCGCTCAGACTGACCATCGGTCTGAGGGTGAAATGCAGTACTAATATCCAGCCTAGTACCTAATTCAGCATGTAATGTTCTCCAAAACTTAAAAGTAAACTGCGTACCTCTATCTGATATGATCGAGACTGGAACCCCATGCAATCGAACAATTTCCGAGATATAGAGTTTGGCTAACTTCTCTGCATTGTAAGTCATCTTGACCGGAATGAAGTGAGCAGACTTAGTTAACCTGTCAACAATTACCCAAATAGAATCAAACTTACCCAATGTCTTGGGAAGACCAACCACGAAATCCATTGCAATCCTTTCCCACTTCCATTCAGGAATGGGCATTCTCTGAAGTGTCCCTCCAGGCCTCTGGTGTTCATACTTTACCTGCTGACAATTCGGGCATTGGGCAACAAAATCAACAATGTCGCGCTTCATTCTACTCCACCAAAAATGTTGCTTTAGGTCGCGATACATTTTGGTTGCACCAGGATGTATAGAGTACCTTGAACTATGAGCCTCTGTAAGAATAGTGTGAATCAAATCATCAACACGGGGCACACATACCCTTCCCTTAATCCTCAAAACGCCTTCCTCATCAATTATTGCCTCTTTAGCCTCTCCTCGCAATACCATATCTCGAATTCGGCTCAGCTTCTCATCAGTAAACTGCTTCTCCTTAATCTTGTCAAGAAAAGAGGATCTTGCCTCCACACAGGCCAAAAGTCCTCCTTTCTCTAGTACTTCCAACCTCATAAGGTCATTAGCCAAAGTCTGAACCTCTCTAGCCAATGGGCGTCTAGAAACCTGTAAGTGGGCTAAACTACCCATGCTCCCTGCTTTTCTACTTAAAGCATCTGCCACAACATTAGCTTTTCCTGGGTTATACAAAATAGTAATATCATAGTCCTTCAATAGTTCCATCCACCTCCTCTGCCTCAAATTCAAATCTTTCTGAGTAAAGACATACTGTAAACTACGATGATCTGTATAAACTTCACACTTGACCCCATATAGATAATGTCTCCATTGCTTTAATGCAAATACTACTGCAGCCAACTCCAAATCATGGGTCGGATAGTTACGTTCATGCACTTTTAATTGCCTCGAAGCATAAGCAATTACATTTCTCTCCTGCATTAGCACTGCACCCAAACCAGAATAAGATGCATCACAATAGACAATGAAATTCTTGCCTTCCACTGGCAAGGTAAGAATTGGTGCAGTAGTCAACAAAGTCTTGAGTTTCTGAAAACTTTCTTCACATTCATCCGACCATACAAAGGGAACATTCTGCTTAGTCAAATTTGTTAGTTGCGAAGCAATAGAAGAAAATCCCTTGACAAATCGACGGTAGTAGCTAGCTAAACCAACAAAGCTTCTTACCTCTGTAACATTAGTAGGTCTTACCCAACTCTTCACTGCTTCAATCTTAGAAGGATCCACCATCACTCCATCCTTAGAAACCACGTGCCCCAAGAAGGACACTGAATCTAGCCAAAACTCACACTTGGAGAATTTGGCATAAAGTCTTTTCTCCCTCAACAACTCCAATACAATTCTCAAATGCTCCTCATGTTCTTTCCTGCTCTTTGAGTATATCAGTATATCATCAATGAATACAATAACAAAGAGATCCAGATATGGCTTAAAAATCCCGTTCATCAGACTCATGAAAGCAGCAGGGGCATTCGTAAGCCCAAAAGACATTACTAAGAATTCGTAATGCCCATACCTGGTTCGAAAAGCAGTCTTTGGCACATCTGCTGCCCGTATTTTCAATTGATGATAACCGGATCTCAGATCAATTTTAGAGAAGACACAAGCACCTTGTAACTGATCGAACAAATCATCAATTCGAGGAATAGGATACTTGTTCTTAATAGTTACCTTATTCAGCTGCCTGTAGTCTATGCACATCCGAAGGCTTCCATCCTTCTTTTTCACAAATAAAACAGGAGCACCCCAAGGGGATGCACTTGGTCTAATAAAACCTTTACCTAACAACTCCTGAAGTTGGGCCTTTAACTCCCTTAACTCAGCTGGAGCCATTCTATAAGGGGGGATGGAAATGGGGCGAGTACCCGGCTCCAGATCGATACAGAAATCGATATCCCTATCCGGTGGCATACCAGGAAGGTCTGCAGGAAACACATCCAGAAACTCGCAGACTATCGAAACAGATTCAATCGAAGGTACTTTGGAAGTATCATCCCTGAGATGTGCCAAGAAGGCTAAACAACCTTTACTAACCATCCTCTTAGCGCGAAGAAAAGAGATAATACGGACTGGGGTGGAAATGTAGTCACCCTCCCACACTAGCGGATCTGTCCCAGGCTTGGCCAATGTCACAGTTTTAGCATTACAATCTAAGATTGCAAAATTTGGGGAAAGCCAAGTCATACCCAGAATTACATCAAAATCAACCATTTCTAGGATAATCAAATCTACATAGGTATTGCTCCCTACAAAAGTCACAAGGCAAGACCTATACACCTTCTCAACTATCACAGACTCACCCACAGGAGTAGAGACACTAATAGGCATGTCAAGCAAATCGCAATGTAAATCAAGACCAGTAGCAAATGAGGAAGATACATATGAAAATGTGGATCCAGGATCAAATAATACAGAAGCCATGCAATCACAGACCAAAAGATTACCTGTGATAACAGCATCAGATGTCTCTGCTTCAGACCTCCCGGGGAAAGCATAACAATGGGCCCTATCACCTGTCTGTCCATTGCCCCTATCATGTTGCGCCGCAGCAGTTCCAGCTTGCCCGCCACCCCGACTGATTGGGTGACCACCATTACCTTGGCCACCACGTCCTCCAGAATGGCGGCCTCTCCCATGACCACCTCTACCTCTAACCATTGGGGGTCTGTAACTCTGTTTTGGACAATACCTCCTAATATGTCCAGTCTCCCCACATCCATAACAATTCCTGGAGTCAAGCATAGGTCTTTGTGAAAGTGACGAGGTCTGGGGATAACCTCCAAACTCAGAAAAAGGCTGACTGGGCTGCGGTGGACCCCCAGCTAAAGCCTGCAGGGCAGACTGAATAGGGCGGTTTTGGTAACCTCCTGAACTCTGCCCTCTGGAGTAAGAACCGCTAAACTCACCTCCCTTACGGAACTTCTTAGATGTCGACGCCATGGTGAAGTCGTCTGGCTTCACCCCCTCCACTTCTATCACAAAATCAACCACTTCCTGAAAGGATTTTGCTGCAGCAGCTACCTGTAAGGCTGGGATCCGCAAATCTGACCTCAATCCCTTCACAAAACGGCGAATCCGCTCTTGTGGACTGAAACAAAGCTCAGTGGCATACCTAGATAGTGCACGAAATTTAGCCTCATACGCGGCAACAGATATCCTTCCTTGCTCTAGGCTCAGGAATTCATCTCTCCTCCTATCCCTCAAAGTCCGGGGTATATACTTCTCCATAAATAAGCTAGAGAATGATGCCCAAGTCATAGGTGGTGCCTGTGCTGGTTGACACTCAATATACGACGGCCACCACCTTTTGGCATCCCCCTGAAACTGATAGGTCACATACTCTACATCGAATCGTTCTACTATGTCCATCTTATACAGCAACTCATGACAATCAACCAGAAAATCATAGGCATCTTCAGATTCGGCACC
>NC_028648.1:42966640-43007428 GCF_001406875.1 Solanum pennellii | reverse complement strand
TTTGTCATGAATAGTCCAAAACACCCCTTTAAAACTTTTAACAGAAATCCGACCCAGTTAGGTTACTCAACCTGTGACGGTCCGTCGTGTCTATGACGGTCCGTCCTACAGGTCCGTCACAAAGTTCAGAGAGTCAAATTCTGTAAAGGTTTGTGACGGTCCGTCGTACCTACGACGGTCCGTCCTGCAGTTCCGTTGCGAAGTTCAGAGAGTCGATCTCAGTACCCAGATTTTCAGAGTTTAAGTGTTTTGGAACGAAGCCCCTCGGCGGTCCGTCGTGCCTATGACGGTTTGTCCTACTTGTCGTCGAGGGTAATGAGAAAAGTAGCAGAAGAAAATTTACAAGTATGGGACGACGGAATCCATCACGGGCTGTCGTGACCATGAAGGTCCGTCGCGTGGTCCGTCGACCCCGTCAGTTTTTCATCAAAATAAACTTACTGCTCGAATCGACTAAACAGGTCCTTACAGCAATAACGGAGTTTGTCATAAACAAATTCTCATTTGTAGGTGCTGGAGTATATGATAAGAATAATTCTTTTTTGGCACAAACATGACATGAGTTACCAGAATCCATCCACCATTCTCTTGGATTTCCAACCAAGTTACATTCTGAAAGCATTTCGCACACAGATTGTCCATTTCTCCTTTGGATTAAGCCAAATTTGCTTGATCTTTCTTGTTCTTTTACTTCTTGGGACCCCGACATTCAGTAGCCTTATGACCGAGTTTGTCAAAGTTGAAATAGTTTATATTGAATTTATTTTTAGGAGAATTACTTTTTGGACCAGATGTTTTCTTTCTTTTCTTTAATTTTGTGGGATCTTCTTCAACAATATTTACCCCAGATATTACTTAATTACCATGTGACCTTTTTTCTGCAGCCTTGTTAGCCTCTTCGATTCTTAGTCTTACTATGAGATCTTCAACAGTCATCTCCTTGCATTTATGTTTCAAGTAGTTTTTGATGTCCTTCTACAATAGAGGTAACTTCTCATTAATGACAACCACTTGAAAAGCATCATTCACAATCAATCCTACATTAAAGATTATGTGAGTATTAAGAAAAAACTTAATATTTTATAGATAGGCATTAAACAAATTTATACATTCAGGAAGGAGATAATGGATTATGACCTATAGTTCTTGAACTTGGGTGACGATGGTTTTATTGTCTATCATCTTATATTCTAGAAATTTTTCCACTATGAACTTCTCTATTCTGACATCCTCTGTTTTGAACTTATTTTCTAAAACATCCCAAAATTCTTTTAATGTTTGACATTACTGTACATATTTGTACAAATCATCATGCAGGGAACTCAAAATATATTTTTTACACAAAATATCTCAATGTGTCCATGCTTCTGTTACCAAGATTTTTTCTTCAAAATTGGTTTCCTCACTTTTCCATTTTCTCTTTTCTTTTCTTATTCACATTTTGCTAGGACCAAACAGGCATACCATTAACTAATTAACTAACATCTTGAATTAATATATAAGAGAAAAGAATTTAGGAAAAAGAATTTAGTTAATGATATTGATGAAAGAAATTTTGTCAAAAAATATTATCTATCAATCATTTGCCGAAGCCAAAGTCGTGCGAGCAACGCCAATGATGGCGCGAGGGGCAACTTTATTTTTAACTCTTTATGAAGTAAAGGAAGTGTTTCCTAATATAAGGACAATAATTTTCTTATTTCTACCAATGTGGGAGAAATTACTTTTCATTTATACTTTGCAAATAACTTTTCATTTTCCCTCCAAAATTGGTACTCCCACTTTTCCATTTTCTCTTCTCTTTTCCCATTCATATCTCTAAAACACAACACGTATCCCTTTCTTGAGTAAACTATTTCTTATAAAACTTGATAGCTTCGTCAGAAATCTATTTGTTGTCTTCCTGCAGCTCACCTTATTCATTATGTAATTTTGTCAAAATTAGTCTTTCCTTCATCCCTTTACCAAACTATAAATTAATCTAGTATTTTTGTTTCCTTTCTCAAACCAACCAAGTAATTCCCCCCAAATATGCCCTTTATTGGTTAGATATCTAATTTAACCTTAAAATAGATATGTGGAGGGTTAGGACTGATTAGAATGACCCCAATCATTTTGTTCGAGCCATCAACAAAAATAACATAAGGGGTATATTTAGAACAAAAATATAATAAAGAGTATATTTAAACAATTTCGGATAGTACAACCTACATGGGTAAATTTAACCCTTCTCTGTTTTCTTATCAACATGTAATAACTACTTTGCATCATTCAAACCATAATGTATTCGTTTATTTTTCATTTTGTATATTTTGTTAAGCTAAGAGTGATGCATAACTGTCTTTAATGGGTCTTAAAGGATGCTTATTTCCTTTCCTTAAGGATAACAACAATCCTTACCTAGAATTAAATAACTTAACTAGACCATTCAGTTGGAGTTAATTTTTTCATTCTTTTAGTTAAACATTAATATGTCCTAATTATAAACAATAAAAACATATCCAGTAAGACAATTAGATGAAAATAAATTAATTTAAGAGTCACCAATATATTGTACTAAAATTTAATTGAATTTACAATGGGGTATTACACAATAGAGATGTATCATCTCCATCCATCGCTTCAATCTCTGTCTTCTCTCCCGTGTCATTCAACTATTATTAATTCTATACGATCATCACATATTTTCATGGGTATCCTTGCTCGAGGACCTCATCCCAAAATATGAACTTTAGGTTGTTGCTCTAATTCATGGTATCTCTCAGAACCAACAAATCTAACAACTACCTTATATTTCTAAGGCCATATATCCATCTTCCAATTGGAACTAATAAGCGACATAAGTGGTTCTTTTTTAAAGTATTCAAGTTTAAAGTTTTCCTCAAAATCAATTAAGTTTAGCCACTTCAGAGAATCTACAAAAAAATTTACACTTTCGTTGTAATTCTATTTAGTACGGTAATTTCTTTAAAAATATCCATTACATGAAAATAAACCCCAAAAATATAAAACCTAGAGTCCAAATAGACAACCATTCCTAATACTAAGGTGTACCACCCCAAATAATAAAAAGGTTTTGTGTTGCGGTCATTAGGCTATTCTTCTTGGCTTCTTCTCTAGCAAAAAAATCTATTTGATAGCTTAAATAACATATACAAAACATTAGGATTTAGAAATGGACCAAAAAGGCCATAAAAGGGGGCTAAACCACTCTTTTTGTGTCTTGATTGGGACCAGAACGGGCCAACCACATTCATTTGACATGACTAACTAAAATGCTGGCTAATCCAAACCACCTAAAAATCCTTATAATGGGACAATCAATTAATTATCCATTCTTATCATGTCGGATAGGGCCAGTTGCTGGCAGACCCTTCCCACTAGACACCACTTTGGCAGTTATTACATCATCATAGACATTAGATAATATTTTTAATTGACAATTAAATATAATTTTATTTTATTCACGGAAATTACAAATACACATAAATAATAAATTATTAACAAACATTTGATCCCTTGGTCATCACCGAATAAAATCTAGATCCTTCTGATATCTAGTGGATGAAATTAACGGAATACAATATATATATATATATATATGTGTGTGTGTGTGTGTGTGTGTGTGTGTGTGTGTGTGTGTGTATGGACACCACTTCAATAAAACTAGCTCGTGACATTGTGATGTTTCCAATAAATAAGATTTAATATGAACCAAACTTTTTTTTTTAAAAAAAGGAAAACACAAAGAGGAAGGATAAAGTAAAAAATTCATATCAATCTTCCTAGATAAAGAAGAACTAGAGAGTTACAAAGGCAGGAGTAAAGTTATTCCTTGGAAGGAAACACCATTAAGAGAGCTTGATCTAGCAAAAAAAAATTTGACAATCAAATAGAGAAAATGTCTCTAAGATGACGTCGAGTTCTTCTAAATACATGATGGATTATAAAAAATAGTCAAAGGAAAGAATTTTAGATATACAACCTCTAGGAATAAATGGGACACAATCTATTGGAAATAATCGAAAGATTAAAGTTGTTGATTTGTATATTATGTATAAATAAATAAAATGAACCAAACTTCTAATAAGTTTCTCAATTACCAAAAATCCAAACATTTTTTAACAATTAAAAAGCCGTTAATACATAGTACATTTAATTCAAACTAATGAAATTAAAACATAAACTAAATAAGAAATTGACACCCCATTCAAAATTATATGGTAATGTGAGATCGTTGTAGGACCCGCCTAAGATTGGACAATTCCACCTCATCAAATAAAAATATTACCAGCTGTATGATAAATTTTTCAAAATAGTACATATTTGGATGATATTACACGATTCCTACAACACTGTCCAAATGAGTGAGAGAGAATTATGTCTAGGCGTAGAAAAAGAAATTGTCTTCTTCGTTCTGGTCGAAACTCCACTCCTTCAATTAAGAGGTCGCCATTCCCAAAGCGATGCCTAATCTCCAGTAGTCGCGCTTCAACATTTTTTTCTTCCCCTACATCATTAAAAAACTTCCCCATTTCTATTTCAATCCATCCATCAACTCTTCTTTGAACATTAGGATAACCAGTTCTCTTGCATTTTTGTCGTACCTCAGTCTGACGATTTGCAAATATAACAACAGAATAACCAATTGCAAGATCATGATATACATTTGGATCTAATTTGAACACAAGATACATAATGTATGTTGTTATCTTTGACTACATCTGATTTGTAATCTTGCCACGGATATAAAGTGAGCCACGACCCCGTAAATAAGCCACTTCGGAGAATCTGCATGCATTAATAATCACTTTTCTTAGTATATAGTTCATT
Organism: Solanum pennellii; assembly: GCF_001406875.1. Lineage (NCBI taxonomy): Eukaryota > Viridiplantae > Streptophyta > Magnoliopsida > Solanales > Solanaceae > Solanum > Solanum pennellii. The sequence goes on along the minus strand of NC_028648.1, from coordinate 43,002,595 downwards.
TAAATGGTTACGAATGCATGTTTTGTTAACGAAGAAATGATTGGTAAAATCTTAGATAATATCATGTCAATAATTATCATTAATATTACCATTAATATCAAGCCAAGAAGTCACTAGACGTGATTGAATCAGTAAAGAAGCCTTCTATTATTGGCTAAAACATGGTGACATTCATTGATAACTTCTAAATGAAAACATTTAATTCATAAAATTTTAAAAATTTCAACATACTATGGAGGATGATATTGAAAGGAAAATCAAATGTGTATGTTCGATCAGTGGGGGAGAATTGGGTTCAATGACTACATTAAAGTATAATGAAAAGTTTACAATTGATTTGCCCAAATATGCCAAAACAATATGGATTCATCTCACCACTATAGAAACTCAAGAAGATAATACATATTGTATATCACGTTTGAAGTACTTATAATGGGTGTTTTGTATATATGTCCATGTAAGATTATCCCTTTAGCAAATTTAATAAAAGATTATTTCTTGAATATTTATCTATTACAATGGACCAAAAAAAGATAAAATTGTTATGAACCAATCATCAACTGAACATATGTTTAATGAATTATGGTATTTTATGAAGCATAAAACATGGGTTTTCAAATAATTTCCTACCATACAGAAAAGGACTTGAGCAAAAATTGCAAGAACAGCTCAGTTAAAGAAAAAGAATAGGGGAACATGATAGAAAAATTATCAAACAGGTAAGAGGAAAACCTAAATCACCTGCACCAGAGGTATCTTCATACACACAAAAATGGAAGTACATGGAAACTAGAGAGTTTCAAACTTGAATCGTGTTGCATGAAGAAGTCCAAGAAATACCAAAACAACTCAAAATGGATATATAAGATATTTCAAGTTGGAGCTGAGGGGAGTATTAAGAAGTCATTATTAACCTAATTAATATATAAAATATTTCAAAAATAAATCTAGAAGATCAAATATTTATGTATAATCGAGTGACCAGCTCTGGAATGAGAGCTCTACCGTACAAATTCAAACATTCTACAAATAAGTGGAAGGTGTACTCAAATAAAGAGTTTGTGCTTGTAGAAACTTATAAATGGAGGTATTAATTTGAATAGTATGTCTACTCAGATAAAGATTGTGTTCTTGACACAGTTTCTATCTTGTCTGCTCATTTTTCTTCTTTGAGTTTATCTCAGCTTTCACTCAAGTGTTGTTAATTGTAGTAATGAAACATCTTTGGACTACCATGCTTATGCTTCATCAAGTAACACAGTTATATAGACGTAGGTCTGATTTGTGGTAGGGCCATAACAACTTTGTCCCTATATTTGTTCATTATAACCAATAAAGATGCAACAAACAACATTTTTATGCAACTTGTAGTAGAGATGAACTAGCACTACCATAAATGACTCACATACAATCTCTCGAAAATGACTTAAATTAGGTATCGTCTTGTTTTCTTTTCGAATGGTGAGATAAATCGAAATCAATGTTGCATCCTCTTCATTATTAGGACAACAATCTTCATGCATCACAAAAAATATTGCTTCTACTAATACCCCTAAGGTATTCATTGAAATCATATGATGTGTTCTCCCCAATTTATCATACAAGGACATTCCATTCTCCTTCCAATATCATTCTAACATACTTTAGACTTATCCTTTAAGAATTAATCCACACGCGCCTTGAAAACTCATCAATGAATGTTACCATAGATCATTCGATAAACTTCAGTGGCTTATTGTCTTGAAACTTTGATTCTCCATAGAAACGTTGATGTGTTTTTTCATATTGGCATACAACATATATAATGTCTCCTCTAATCTCAAGCTGGGAAATACTTTTGATTATTGTAGCTCAGGTGTCCAAGATGTGAATTTCATTGATAAGTTGTTTCATCACTATGAGTATTCTTCGTAAAAGTTGTCTCGGCAACCATGACGTATATTAACTACCTCCATGACATTAAAGAACTATTTATTGTCACCTCTACTTGATCGCCTTTATATTCACTCGTGTTGATAAGCTTTTTCTCATCAATTGTCATGTGATTGGAGCATTCTTAATCATCAATCCAATTATTTGCACAATCGAGCAATTGCTCATTCAAAATTACATAATCAAGCTCTTTTTTTATTGTCAGACGTAAATGTGATGAGTTCTTCTCGTAGTTTCCTTACTTTCTTCAACTACGTAAGATGTCTCGAAATACTAAGCTTCTTTTCCATCTTATTTCTATTTTTTAGTAAATTGGATATGTTACATTCAATTTTCTTGTATAACAATATCATGTGTAGGGTTCTTTTTCTTTAATTTAGAACTTGTCCTATTGTCGGATGTTGAAACCTTTGTTTGCCTTCTGTTTCTCTCAGTTGATTCTTTAATATTGATTCTTCTGGCTCGCTGCACCCGTAATCTTCTCTCTGAAACCATTTTCAATGTAGCACCCCGTAGCCACAACAGACCAAAAATTAGTTTTTTAGAAAAATATGCAGGTGCTACCAACGGTGGCATCAACAGAATGTAGCCTGAACCCCGGTCTGTCCTGCACAACCGTCGATGGGATCAGAAACTCCCAAAAATTTCTGCCTAGAAAAATTGGTTATGTCTTGGACGACGGAAGGACTTACGGTCCGTAGGTCAAACGATGGTCGTAGTCCGTGATCGTCGATCAAGACTCCCTTCAACCACTCCTTGATAAGAGCTATGGATGGCCAGCATGGTTCGTAGGTGGACCTACCGTCCGTAGGTTGAAAATTTACAGCCAGTTAAGGGGAAATGTGTTTGGTTCAACTTAAAATGATCATAACTCTTAGAAAAAAAATGAATTAGGTCTCCCATGATCTACCCACAGATAGATAATTGAATTATCTTTCCATAGCCACCGAGCTTGCTAAAATAAGACCTACGAGTAAAACGTTATGCCCATTTTAGTAAAGGACTGTGGAATAGGCCCTCACGACGGACCCAACGATGAGGCGTCGGGCGCACGACGGACCGTCAGTCCTGGCCGTCGTGAGACCCGACAGCAACCTTCCCAGGGGCTTTTTGACCTTTCCCACTACGTTTAAACCATAAGTTACATTGTTTTGACCCTAAATCTTCAGATTTTAGTCACTTTAAGCCTAGAAACATAATTAAAACATATCCAAGTCAAATCATTAAATCAAAACTTAAAAAATTAGAAGTATGAGAGGAGAAGAAAGCTCAAGAACCCTAGTACAAGAACACCACAATCTCCAGCATTTCCAGCCCTTAAACTTAAGTATTTTTCCGTGAATTTCACCACCAGGTATGTGAGATTTCACTAGTGGGTTCCTTTCACCCATTGGGTCCTTCGTTTCAGTCAGTTCTTGATTCTTTTATCATGATTAAACCAAGGGTGTCTAGAACTTTGATATAACTTCATGAATTTTTTAAATGTATGTTCCAAATTAGATTATCACGTTATTACTCAGATTATCGCATGAATTTCAGAACCCTAGCTTTGTATTTTTTTAGTTCTTAAATTACACATGCTAGGTCATATATTTTAGACACTTCAGATATACATGCCTCAGTTATAAATGCATAATTACCAGATTAATTGTTGCATTCTCAGTTTGCATGTTCATTTTTGAGCTATCCACTATTTACAGAAATTCAGATATATAAGTTAATTTAAATAATTCATTGGGAGTAGCATAACACCGAGTTGGACTAGGGTTTAGCGTACCCAATAGTCCCAGAACTACTAGCCAAGCAGGTTGTAAGTCCCCTCTGTGGGCAATCAAATTACTGATCACGCCAGCATGCCTTTATACCTTTGGCAGGGTATATTGGGTCCTCTCAATGGGGAGTATACATCGGACTCCACATTTAGCTCATGTTATTTTATTATCGGTTATTAGTTGCTCCCACAGTTCAGTTAAACTCTCTGAATTGACCATCTATCAGTATATTCAGTATTCAGCATGTTATAAATTGTTCATTGCGTCCAGTTAGCTCTGAAATCAGCACATCACGTTCATATTATTATACTTGTTTTTGTGCTTGTTCAGTTATGCTTTATTTCAGCAGTACTCTATCCTACATGCTCAGTACCTTTCAAGTACTGACGCATACGTGCTCTACATCTTCTCGTGATGTAGGTTCAGGTTCTCAGCATCCAGATCACGCATAGATTGATTTCCCGATCTCCGGTTGAGCAGATTCAGTGGTGAGTCCTCATTCTACGAGGACAACAATTATGAGTTTCATTTCAGTCTTTAGTCATTTAGTTTCAGTTTTTGCTAGATTTATCAAGGGCTTGTCCCAATATTTCTAGTCTAGTTTAGAGGCTATTTTCAGACATATTTAGATTCATCTTAGTATTGAGTTAATATTTCTTTTTTATTAAACTCATTTTTTTCAAATATGTTTATTATAGAATATGGGTATTCACCATCTTTTCATTTTAAGTATGATTTAGCTTCCGCAATAGTTTATTATCTTTAGTATGGTTATAATCATGCCAACAGGGTTAGCTTTGGATCACTTATGGTCTAGGTTCCGTGTCCGCGTTTCAAGGGTAGCTCGGGGCGTGAAAAAACTTTGTATCAGAGCACTAGGTTCAAGAGTCCTAAGATGTCTGAAAAAGTTGCACTAAGTAGAGTCCTTTTCATGGGTGTGAAGTGCACCACATCTAATGTTAGGGAGGCTATAAAGTGTTTTAGGAAAAAGTTCACTTTCTTGTTACGCTTATCATGCGTAAGGTATGATCTCATTCCATTCTAACTTGACGCTCTACGTTTCAGATCATGCCTCGTCGTAAAGCTAACGCTAGGAATGTGAATGCCAGGAATGCAAATGCGGCTCCTCCAATCCCAGATCAAGAAGTTTCCAATGCTGAGTTCAGGAATGCTATACAGATGTAGACTCAGAGTATGACCCACAAGAACAATCGGGTTTATGATCCTATGTATGAAAATAGTGGATCAGCAGCAGCAAGGGTCCGTGACTTTGTTAGGATGAATCCGCCTGAGTTTTAGGATCGCAAACTAATGAAGATCCTCAAAATTTCTTAGACGAAATCAAGAATATCATTGAGGTGATGCAAGATACTGGGAATTATCGGGTTGAGTTGGCGTCATACCAGCTCAAAGACGTGGCTCATATCTGGTACACTCAGTGGAAAGAGAATAGGGGTGCAAATGCAGCTCCTATTAATTGGGAGTGCTTCAGTGAGACTTTTCTCGATAGGTTTTTCCCAATAGAGTTGTGAGAAGCAAAGGCCCAAGAATTCATGAACTTGAGGCATGGAAACATGACAGTCCAAGAGTATGTGCTGAAGTTTAACCAACTCTCCAGGTATGCTCCTCAAATAGTTGCTGACTCCAAGACTCAGATGAATAAGTTCTTGTATGAAGTATCATATTTGGTGAAGATAGAGTACAGAAATGTTACGTTGCTGGGAGATATGAACATCTCTAGGCTTATGACTCAAGCTCACCAGATTGAGGGTGATAATATAGGAATGGGAACTATGACTATTCTCATTAGAAATCGGGTGGTGGAAATCGCTCGTAGGGTCAGCAGTAGTTTTCATCTCCATCCCCTTTATCAGCTATTGTTCCATCCTCCAAGAATAGGTATGACCAGAAGGACAGAGCACCAGGCTCTAAGTCTCAGGGAAGTGTTTCAGGCACCAACACTTACCCCACTTTCCCGAAGTGTGGTAAGAACCATCCGGGTGTGTGTCTTGCAGGAAAAGAAGGATGTTTTGGATGTGGTCAGTCTGGTCACAGGTTGAGGGACTCTCCTTCAAGACAGGGTCAAGGAGGTGGTAATGGTAGAGCTAAGTCTACAAATTCAGCAGCACCAGCAAGTCGCCCAACTCAGCAGGGTAACTCATCTGGTGCAGGTGGCGGTCAGCGCCAGAACAGACTTTATGCTCTTTAGGCTCGCCAGGATCAGGAAGGTTCTCCTGATGTAGTCACTGCTACGTTATGAGTCTTTGACCTTTATGTTTATGCATTGTTAGATCCAGGGGCTACTCTTTCTTTTGTAACTCCTTATATTGCAGTCCAATTTAGTGTCAGTCAAGAAACTCTCTCAGAACCCTTCTCAGTCTCTACTCTAGTCGGTTATCCAGTTATAGCTAGACGGGTATACAGAAATTGCCTTGTCATATTCTCTCAGAAAGTCAACTCAGCAAATCTAGTAGAGATAGAAATGGTATACTTTGATGTAATTCTAGGCATGGATTGGTTACACTCATGTTATTCCTCAGTCGATTGTATAACTAGGATTATTTGTTTTTTAGTTTCCAGACGAACCAATCTTAGAATGGAAGGGTAGTAGCCTTACACCTATGGGTCGATTTATTTCTTACCTTAAGGCCAGAAAGATGATATCTAAGGGTTATCGGTATCATCTAGTTCGCTCTAAGGATTATAGCCTTGAAACCCCATCTCTTGAGTCAGTTCCAGTAGTCTACGAATTTCTAGAAGTATTTCAAAAAAATCTTCCCGGGGTTCCTCCCGAAAGGGAAAGCGACTTTTGAATTTATCTCCTTCTAGATACCCAGCCTATTTATATTCCTCCTTACAGAATGGCTCCAGTAAAGCATAAGGAATTGAATGAGCAGTTGAAAGACCTTCTAGACAAAGGTATCATCAGACCTAGTATTAAACCATGGGGTGCACCAGTATTGTTCGTAAACAAGAAAGATGGTTCTCTCAGAATGTGCATTGACTATAGACAGTTGAAAAATGTCACAATCACGAATATGTATCCCATCCCAGGATTGATGACTTGTTTGACCAACTTCAGGGTGCTAGTCATTTCTCAAAGATAGGCCTCAGATCGGGTTATCATCAACTCAAAGTCAGAAATAGTGACATTTCAAAAACTGCCTTCAGAACTCGGTATGGTCATTATGAATTTGTAGTCATGTCATTTTGACTACCCAATGCTCCTACAGCTTTCATGGATTTGATGAACAAATTGTTCAAACAGTACTTAGACTTGTTCGTTATCGTCTTCATTTATGATATTCTCTTTTACTCTAGGAGTGAGGAAGAACATGAAAGTCATTTGAGAGTTGTTCTGCAGACTCTCAAAGATCGCCAAATATTCGCTAAGTTTATTAAATATGAGTTTTGGTTGCAATATTTTTCTTTCCTTGGTCACATTGTATCTAGCGAAGGGATCCACGTAGATTTACAAAAGATATAAGCAGTGAAACAATGGCCCAGACCTACCTCTGCTATAGATATCAGAATTTTCATAGGTCTAGCAGGTTATTACAAAAGGTTTGTGGAAGGATTTTCATCCATAGCCTCACCATTGACTAGGTTGACTCAGAAGATGGTCAAGTTCCAATGGTCGGATGATTGTGAGAAAATCTTCGCAGAATTGAAAACTAGATTGACTACAGCTCCTGTCTTGACTCTACCAGAGGGTTCAGATGGTTATGTGATCTATTGTGATGCATCCACAGTGGGCCTTGGTTGTGTGTTGATGTAAAGAGATAAGGTTATATCTTATGCCTCTAAAAAGCTTAAGGTTCATGAGAAGAACTATCCAACTCATGACCTCGAGCTTGCAGCAGTGGTTTTTGAAGTTAAGATATGGAGACACTACTTGTATGGTGTTCATGTAGATGTGTTCATCGATCATAAGAGCCTTCAGTATATGTTCACCCAGAAAGACTTGAATCTTCGCCAGAGGAGATGGCTTGAGTTCCTTAAGGATTATGATATGAGTGTGCAATTATCATCCTGGAAAGGTGAATGTAGTGGCCGATGCTCTTAGTAGATTATCTATGGGTATTGTAGCCCATGTTGAGGAAAAAAAGAAAGGAGCTAGTGAAGGATGTTCACAGGCTTGCTCACTAGGGAGTTCGCCTTATGAGCATATCAGACAGCGGTGTAAAAGTTCAGAATGGGGCAGAATCATCTTTTGTAGTGGATGTTAAGGAAAAGCAAGAGAGTGATCCGATCTTGCTTGAACTAAAGGGTGTAGTCAACAATCAGAGAGTGGAGGTTTTCTCCCAAGCGGGAGATGGTGTAATTTGCTACCAAGGTAGATTGTGTGTTTCTGATGTGGGAGAGTTGAGGAAGCATATTCTTGTAGAAGCTCATAACTCCAGGCTTTCTATTCATCCAGGTGCCACTAAGATGTACCGCGATCTGCAAGAAATCTTTTGGTGGAATGGCATTAAGAGGGATATAGCATACTTTGTGAGTAAGCGCCCCAATTGCCAGCAAGTCAAGGTAGAACATCAGAAATCAGGAGGTATGACTCAAGAGGTCGATATTCCTACTTGGAAGTGGGATGTGATCAATATGGATTTCATCACAGGGTTACCTCGTACTCGCAGACAGCATGACTCAATTTGGGTGATAGTTGATAGGATGACTAAGTCTTCTCGCTTTTTGACAGTCAAGACTACATATTCGGCAGAGGACTATGCCAGGTTTTACCTTACTGAAATTTTGAGGTTTCATAAGGTTTCTTTGTCTATCATCTCAGATAGAGGTCCTCAGTTTACCTCTCATTTCTTGAAGTCATTTCAAAGAGGTCTTGGTACTCAAGTTAACCTTAGTATAACAATTCATCCATAGACGGATGGGCAGGCAGAGCGTATCATTCAGACCTTAGAGGATATGTTGAGAGCTTGTGTGATCGATTTCAAAGGTAGTTGGCTACCATTCCAGCATTCAGATGGCCCCTCATGATGCTTTATATGGGCATAGATGTAGATCTCCTGTTGGTTGGTTTAAATTAGGTGAAGCAGCTTTGATAGGTCCAGATTCAGTCCTTTATGCGTTGGAGAAAGTGCAACTCATTAGAGATAGACTTAAGACAGCCCAAGGTCATCGGAATCTTATGCAGATGTAAGGAGAAGGGAAATAGAGTTCCAAGTTGATGATTGGGTTTTTCTAAAAGTCTCACCTATTAAAGGGGTGATGAGATTTGGAAAGAAAGGGAAGCTCAGTCCTAGATATGTAGGCCTTTACAAGATCTTAGAAAGGATTGGCGAGGTGGCATATGAGTTAGAGTTGCCAGCAAAATTAGCAGTAGTGCATCCGGTCTTCCACATCTCACTCATGAAGAAGTGTGTGGGTGACCCAGACACTATAGTGCCATTAGAGAGTTTGGAGGTGAAATATAGTCTTTCTTATGATGATGTACCAGTTGAGATTTTTGACTGTCAGGTTGAGAAACAAAAAAGTCGCTTCAGTCAAGGTTTTGTGGAGAAGTCAGTCCGTAGAGGGAGCTACTTGGGAAGAAGAAGCAGCCATGAAAGCAAAGTATCCTTACCTTTTTCCTTCCGATTCCACTTCAGTTTGAGGTAATAGTTCCTCTTTAGTTTTACAGTCATTCATGGGTAAATTCAGTTTTAGAATCATGTTCCCTCAGTTTGTACTTTCATTTTTAGCGTAATTGCATGTACTCAAAACTCAGTTCTCAATGTTTAGTAGTGCGGTTTCCATCTCTCTCCCTCTATTTAAGCTAGTTTAGTCTTCATTCGAGGACAAATGTTCCAAAGATGGAGATAATGTAACACCCTGTAGCCAAAATAGACCAAAAATTAGTTTTTCAGAAAAATCTGCAAGTGCTACCAACGGTAGCATCGACGGACCATAGCCTGAACTACGGTCCGTCCAGCACAACCGTCGATGGGATCAGAAACTCCCAAAAATTTCAGCCTAGAAAAATTGGTTATGTCTTGGACGACGGATGGACTTACGGTCCGTAGGTCAAATGACGGTCCGTAGTCCATGACCGTCGATCAAGACTCCCTTTAACCACTCTCTGACAAGAACAATGGATGACCAGCATGGTTCGTAGGTGGACCTACGGTCCGTAGGTCTGATCGTAAGTGGAAAATTTGCAGCAAGTTAACGGGAAGTGCAGTTGGGTCAATTTAATATGATCATAACTCTTAGAACAAAATGAATTAGGTCTCCGATGACCTAGCCACAAATATATAATTGAATTATCTTTCCATAGCCACCGACCTTGCTAAAATCAGACCTACGAGTAAAAAGTTATGCCCATTTTAGTAAAGGCCTGTCAAACAGGCCCTTACGACGGACCCAACGACGGGGCGTCGGGCGCACGACGGACCGTCAGTCCTGGCCATCGTGAGGCCCGACAGCAACCTTCTCAGGGGTCTTTTTGACCTTTCCCACTCTGTTTAAACCCTAAGTTACGTCGTTTTGACCCTAAATCATCATATTTAGTCAGTTTAAGCCTAGAAACATAATTAAAACATATCCAAGTCTAATCATTAAATAAAAACATAGAAAATTAGAAGCAAGAGAGGAGAAGAAAGCTCAAGAATCCTAGTTCAAGAACGCCACAAGCTCCACCAGTTCCAGCCCAAAAACTTAAGTATTTTTCCGTGGATTTCATCACCAGGTGTGTGGGATTTTACTCGTGGATTCCTTTCACCCATGGAGTCCTTAGTTTCAGTCAGTTCTTGATTCTCTTATCATGATTAAACCTACAGTTTCTAGAACTTTGATATAACTTCATGAATTTATTAAATATATGTTCCAAATCAGATTATCATGTTATTACTGAGATTATCGCATGAATTTCAGAACCATAGCTTTGTATTTTTTTAGTTCTTAAATTAAACATGCTAGGTCATACATTTTCGACACTTCAGATTTACATGCCTCAGTTATAAATGCATAATTACCAGATTAATTGTTGCATACTCAATTTGCATGTTCCGTTTCGAGCTATCCAGTATTTACAGAAATTCAGATATAATCAGTTAATTTACATAATTCATTAGGAGTAGCATAATACCGAGTTGGATTAGGGTTTTGTGTACCCAATAGTTCCAGAACTACTAGCCAAGTAGGTTATAAGTTCCCTCTGTGGGCAGTAAGTTTAGTGATCATGCCAGCATGCCTTTATACCTTTGGTAGGATATATTGGGTCCTCTCGATGGGGCGTATACATCGGACTACACATTTAGCTCATGTGGTTTTATTGTCGGTTATTAGTAGCTCCCACAGTTCAGTCAGACTCTCTATATTGACCTTTTATCAGTACATTCAGTATTCAGTTTCAGCATGTTATAAATTGGTCATTGCATCCAGTTAGCTGAGAAATCAGCACATCATGTTCAGATTATTATACTTGTTTTTGTGCTTGTTCAGTTATGCTTTATTTCAGTTGTACTCTATCCTACATGCTCAGTACCTTTTAAGTACTGACGCATACGTGTGCTACATCTTCTCGTGATGTAGGTTCAGGTTCTCAGCATCCATATCACACATAGATCGATTTCCCGATCTCCAATTCAGCTGATTCAGTGGTGAGTCCTCATTCTCCGAGGACAACAGTCATGTGTTTCATTTCAGTCTTTAGTCATTTAGTTTCAGTTTTTGCTATATTTAGTTGGGGCTTGTCCCAGTATATCTAGTCTAGTTTAGAGGCTATTTTCAGACATATTTAGATTCAGCTTAGTATTGAGTTAATATTTCTTTTGTATTAACTCATTGTTTTCAAATATCTCAGTTATAAAATATGTGTATTCCCCATCTTTTCATTTTAAGTATGATTTAGCTTCCGCAACAGTTTATTATCTTTAGTATGCTCATGATCATGTCAGCAGGGTTAGCTTGGGATCACTTGTGGTCCTAGGTTCCGTGTCCGCGTCTCGGGGGTAGCTCCGGGCGTGACATTCGGTAGCCTTGTTGTTTGCTCAATAGTGCATTAGGAAGCAAGTACTACCTTTATTTAATAATGCAACTTAGTGATTATATTCTCAATATACATAACTTTAACTATTATCTCAAAAAAAACATTACATTAATCAATACAAACGAAGAGCCAATTTTTATAATAACCAAGAAAATCAATAAATCTTTGAATAAATGAGCAAAAAGAGAGTAATAAAGAGTGTATTTCTTAAAACATTTACTATAAGATGGAGGGAAGGTAAAGATTAAATTAAGAAAACTAAAAGATATAAACCTGGAATTGGGGTGTTCCTTCCATTGCCAAAAGTATGTTTTTACACACTCAAATATCATAAGCTCTCTCGATGATATTATAACACACTTCCTTCCACTATGTTTATCTAGAAAAAAGCTCTGAGGAAAAAAATTAATCAATATTCACAATGTGTCGTGTTGTATTTATTATTAGATTATCAAAAAAAAAAAACATAACATATAAATGACTGGAAAGAAAATTAATAAATATTCACAATGTGTCGTGTGGTATTGATAATTTGATTAATCAAAACAAACAGTATATAATAATAATAATAATAATAATAATAATAATAATAATAATAATAATAATAATAATAATAATAATAATAATAATGTACAATTTGATTGCTAATAACCACCAAAATATCAATTTGTTCAATTTTACAAATAATCTAAATTTTGTGGAGTGAAACACAATAAAAACATGTTTTGTTTGATTTTTAGTGCAATAACTACACAAAAAAAAAGTAAAAAGAAAAAGATATAACGGGTGACTAATCAATAGAATTAAAAATCTTAAGAACTTAAAATTAAGAATTTCAGTAACGGTAAAAACATTATATGATTTCATCCTATTTACTTGAGTTTCAGAGTTAAATGGTATATACAAAGGGAGCTAAAGGATCCCAAAAGAGTTGATTGAATCTCGTTGCTCAAAAATCCACAAACACAAACAGGGTTAAATAATTTGTTTAATATATATGAACAGTTTAATCCATAATTCTAGTTTAGTAGCACAAGGGGTTCAAAGATTGATTTAGATTAAGAATTTAAATCCTAGGTGTGACACATATAATCTTTTTAAGTTCTTTTATACATATTTCTAACTAAACCCTTTTTGTTACTTCTGTTGGTGAGAAGAGCTAGTTTCATATAAATCCAATAATTTCAATTCATATCGACAAGAGGAACTTATTAGGATGGTAAACACCCTTTACATCAACACTAATTTTTATGGGCTTATGTTACCAAGGGAACCAAAAAGACGTGGGAACACTCGGGGAGGGGTAAAAGTACTTCAATATATTGCAAAAAAAAACAATATTTGTGTAAAACTTCATGATAAATGCAACAAATATAGATATAAACCCACAACTTTAAAAATAAATGGATTTACTCTTAAGATTATTTTCTAAAATTGAATTCATATATCTTAAATCATAAATTTACCTTTAGTGAGAGGTAGTATACACAAAAATTGACTCAAGCACCACTATTAGAAAAAAAATAAGCATCAAAAGTAACCTAATCAAAATGAAATTTTACCAGTTTGCCTCCATCTAGGAGAATGGGAGAATAAGATAAACTAAAACAGAGCTCTTTTTGGTGTTGCAAACATGAGGAAACTCTGATCGATCAACTATTTCATGATAGTCATAGGGTAAAAATCTTACCCAAATTAGATCTAATTCTATAACACGTTTTAATTCTTTTTACAATGTTGTTGATTTTACAACATCATAAGGAGTTGTTTTTGAAGTTATTTCAAAAAAGCATCCCCTCTGGCAGCCTTTCAAAATAGTTTATTGGAGCAATAGGCATAAGAAAATCTATGTCAATTTTTTTGTAAAAGTTAAGTTAGTATATATATAACCTTGAAAACATGAACTCTGTTAAGGGTGTATCCTGATTTTCTTACCCTATTTGAAGTTTATTTTTTCCTTCAAATAACAGTCAAAGTATTACCATAGTACTTTGAACTTTTTCTGCGAAGAATATATATTTATCTTCCATATTTGGTTTATTCTTTCCTTAGAGGAAATATTTGGAATCCTATAAATTGTAGACCACTCTTCTCATATCTAGAAACAAGACAATAGTATATAAAATGTAGTTGTTTAGAGACTTTTGTTAATGGGGAGATTTTCTCCTAAACATATTTATTTATTTAATATTTATTTTCAATATGTAGGTCACCTGACCAAAAAATCGTAATAAATGTTAGAACAAATGAACAAGAATGATAAAATTACAAGGAATACAAAATAAAACTTGCTTGGCTTAGAGGCACGTTAATACGTTTCTTGAAGATAGTTGGAGTCTCTCCCACGAGCAATCGGGAGAACAAAGAACAACTCTATCTTCGGGATTCAACTAAGCCACAAACCAAGTAGCATTCAAGAATGTTTCTCTTCTATCCTTGAATTGGTGATTTCACCTTTTGATCAATGTCTCACAAGTGTTCTCAAGGGAAAGTACTTTTGTTTGAATGCTTATCTTTTTCAACCAAAAGAAACTCAATTTATAGGATAAAAAGATTTGCAAGAAAAAGGTTTTTAATTAATAGAATTTATTAGGTTCATGAATTTGAAACAAAAAAACTTATCTTTCAAAAATCCATAACGTAGAATTGAAAAAAACTTCTTGCAAATAATTATAATATAGAATTGAAGTAAATGAATGTTACAACTCACATTCATGTACTTGTTATTTCAAAACGTATGAATTTGTTTCAAAATTAATTGAAACACTAACTCTTACAATAAATATGTCTTTATTATGTTTTNCTCTTCAAATTGTTAGAACAAATGAACAAGAATGATAAAATTACAAGGAATACAAAATAAAACTTGCTTGGCTTAGAGGCACGTTAATACGTTTCTTGAAGATAGTTGGAGTCTCTCCCACGAGCAATCGGGAGAACAAAGAACAACTCTATCTTCGGGATTCAACTAAGCCACAAACCAAGTAGCATTCAAGAATGTTTCTCTTCTATCCTTGAATTGGTGATTTCACCTTTTGATCAATGTCTCACAAGTGTTCTCAAGGGAAAGTACTTTTGTTTGAATGCTTATCTTTTTCAACCAAAAGAAACTCAATTTATAGGATAAAAAGATTTGCAAGAAAAAGGTTTTTAATTAATAGAATTTATTAGGTTCATGAATTTGAAACAAAAAAACTTATCTTTCAAAAATCCATAACGTAGAATTGAAAAAAACTTCTTGCAAATAATTATAATATAGAATTGAAGTAAATGAATGTTACAACTCACATTCATGTACTTGTTATTTCAAAACGTATGAATTTGTTTCAAAATTAATTGAAACACTAACTCTTACAATAAATATGTCTTTATTATGTTTTTGTTTGTTGTTTGATTTGTCCATCATATGATATGCAATTGTAAGCTTCCGCATGACACCCTAAACATCCCATCATAACCCCAACAAGTGGTATCAGAGCACGTGGTCCAAAGATCTGATAGATCAACAATTTAAAGCTTGAATGAGGTTGAAGATACGCTCAAGATGGTTTCAAATCAATTTGTAATCATTTGATGATAATGAAGTTTTTTGTCAAACTACATGTGCACAAGAAGTTTCAATCATATTTTCAACATTCATGTCACTGTAATTTTAAAAAATAAAAATAAAATATTTTTAATCCATTTTAACCCATATATCTTAAACTTTATTTTTATTCATGACAAGGAACAATAATGTATATTTTCTGAAGAACAAGTTATCAAAGATACGTAGAAGATGAATCAAGTTTTGTGAAGAAAATCCAGCCAAAAGGGGAGATTTGTTAGGATTTGCCTCATACATTATTTGAAGTTTATTTTAACCTTAAAACAAAAGTCAACGTATTAACATTAATGCTTGAAATTTTTCTGAAGAAAAATATTTTTTTCTTCCATATTTGGTTTATTCTTTCCTTATAGGAAACGTTTGAAATCCTATAACTTGTAGACCCCTCTTCTTATATAATGAACAACACAATAGTATCCACAATGTAGTCGTTTAGGAGTCTTGTTTATGGGAGATTTTCTCCTAAACATATTTATGTTTTTTTCTTAATATTCATTTTCAATATGTAGGTTACTTGACCAAACAATATTAAAAAATGTCTTTAGTATGTGTCGTCTGATTCGTCAGCCATTTGATTTGCAATTGTAAGCTTCCGTATGATACCCTAATCACCCCTTCATAACCCTAACAAACTCGTGACTTGAATGATAAGTAAGTATAATATCCCTAACTTTGTTTGTAATTTTTTGATGAGTTGTGACTTTTATAAATATTTGTGACTTTTTCAATAAGTCGTAATGCTTCCAAAGAGTTGTGAATTCTCGAAAAGGCCATGACATTTCAAGTTAGATACCAAAAGTACAATTTATTCACCTTTTTAAATTGAATTCATAAATCTTAAATAATAAATTTACCTTTGGTGAGAGGTAGCATACACAAAACCTGACTCAAACACCACTGTTCGAAAACAAATAAGCATAAAATTTGTTGGGAAAATTACTACAATATTGATATTAGATTGATAATATAAAGTAACCACTGAAGTTTTGCCGAATTTTTAAAAAGACACCTAAAATTTTCAACTGTCTTATTACCCCACTAGACAATTTTGAATAGATTTAATTACATCATTTTTAGTCCATCTGATATTGAGAATGGTGTGCACTCTCTTAAAGAGAGTGATCAACCTAAAATAACCAATAGAATTTTATTTTAACATGTATTTTATTATAAAATATATTTTCTTATTTTTATTATTACTTTAACTTTATTTCCTTTTTATTTTCTCTTTCTTTCTTCTTTCTTTTTAAAAATTCATTGTCATCTCCATTCATTGAAACTTCTTAGTTTCAATGTCACCATTTTTACCACAACTTCACCTTCCTTTTTTTTATTACTATTAGTTTAACCCTCTTTAGTTTGAAAATTTTATCTAAATATTTTCTTACATTTCAAACAATTCTATAAACTCATTAGACTTCAAAATGATTAGGTATCATGTAGTTTTTTTTATTCGATTTCAATTAAATTCTTTCAATTTATGAGAAATTAATTGATTCTTTTAAAATTATCATTTCTAATTTTGAATTTATATGAAAATGAGTAGTTGATTAATACCTTCAAGATTTTAAATTTTATTTAATAAATAATTAATTTTCTTATCAATAATTCAATAAAGTCTAAATAATAATATGAATTTTATAAAGAATTTGACAGGAGAAGAAGAAGAAGAAAAAGAAAAGAAAATAAATGAAAGTGGTTGTAAATTTTGACGTGGGGGTAGGAGGTGAAGGAAAAAATGAAGGGATAAATCACTTGAAAGTCGGAGATGGAGGATGAAATAAAATTTAAGATATATCAAATTTAAAATTTAAAAAGTAAGAGAGAGAAATAAAGAAAGAAAAAGATAGAAAATTTTAAAATGATCTTTTATATTTTTAATTAATTTAACATGTGTCATGTAATGATTGGGTTGTGAACTCACTTGCTTCTTAAAATTTGGTGCTAATCAAAAAATGGTGTAATAATATTTGTTCAAAATTGTTTAGTGTGGTAATCGTACAGTCGCAAAAATAAGGTGTCTTTATGAAAATCCGAGACAACTTCACTGGTGACTTCATGCCTTTTATCTATAAAGTAATAAATAACCTTTCACAAACACTGTGTCGTGGCAAGCCACTGCCTTGAAAGCGATTTAAGCTCGACTCCGGTGCAAATCGTTGTAGACGGTCTCTCCCCAAGATTCCACAGTTACTCTCGAACACGTGCAATCGTGGCTGAGAGTTTGGAAGTTGCTAAAAATGAATTGCCCAAAATATTCTAAGGATAACAAGAGAGGAGGTGTATATTTGGGTGTATGGTAATGTTCAGAAAGGTCATGCTTATATTGGATTAGCCAAAGAGGGGTTTCAAAGTGAAGAATTAATTTTTATAACTCTTATTGAATGTTAATGCCATTAAAAGTCATTACATTACATTCTACACAAACTCTTCTTATGTTTTGGAACGGAAAACTAATCTCTTTGTAATGTAATTTACATGTTGTTCTTGCATTACTCAAAAAATGAATGAAGGTAGAGTTAATATAACAATCCCCCACTAATGTAAAGATAAAGAGTAACAACAAGTTTGGACAAAAAGAAGGAAAATGTACTTAAGTGTCAATATCTTTCAATTTGAATTGACACGTAGTGATATAAGGCAACAACTTATTTTCCATAAAGTGAAGTACTCTTGAACTAAGTGGATATGAATTGAAACCCTAATAACACATTCCATATCCTTAAATTTAAAGCAACCTCCGTGATACAAAAAAGTATTTTTATGATCATACACACATACCTTGTGTCGTATGAGTGCTCTAGAAAGACGACATAGGTCTTTCATAAAAGGCGACCACGCCTTTACACTCACGTAGGTGATTCCATCAATTTATCTCATATAGACCATCTTAAGGCTATAGAATCATTAAGAGCGAAAAAGTCTAAACCTTATAAACCATTGCCTCATGCCATAGGGATTGAAAATGTTGTGAATATTGAGGTCTAATGAGTCTGCCACATCACTTCAATAAATGGGCTTTACAATCATCTCCCTCGACATTTCAATGATTATTTTCCTTGTCAAGATCTTGGTCATAGGATCTGCTGAATTTCTTTTACACCTTACATATTCCAGGGAAATAACACCCAGATTCAACAAATGTTTAACTGCACCATGTCTAATTTGAATATGTCTTTTTTTTTTTGCATTGTACACTCTATTTTTGGCAATCCAATTTCTGGTTGTGAGTCAGGTGAAGAGAGCTTGACAAGGAAAATAATATGTCGAGTGGTGTACAAAATAATGTTTCTACATCTATTTCTACTAAATCTCATGCTATCCCTTCTTGGAATGTTATTTCTAATGAGCATGAAAATGAACTCAAATGAAGTAAAAAACGTAGAGTTGAGACTAGTTTTGGTCCTGATTTTATCACAACTTTCTTAACTGAAAATTTTTGTGTCAACATTTTAAATGACGAGTTAATGTCTATCTATTTAATAAAAGAAGACATTAAGACTTATGATGAAACAATGAGATCAATAGATGTTATATTTTTGAAAGAGGCTTTTAAAAGTGAGTTAGACTCTATAATTTCTAATTACACTTGGGATTTCTATGATTTACCAATAGTTTGTAAATCCATAAGTAGCAAGTGAATATTTAAGAAGAAATAGAGACTTAATGTTACAATTGATAAATATAAGGCTAGACTTGTGATTAGGGGTTTTAACCAAAAGAAAGTTGTTGATTACTTTGATACTTATTCTCTTCTGAATAAAATAGAAACCATTAGGACTCTTATTGCTTTAGCTCCAATTCATGATTTAGTGGTACATCAAATGGATGTCAAAAGAACATTTTTAAGTGGTGATTTAAAGGAAGAGATCTATATGACTCAACCATAGGGTTTTGTACACCACTCGACATATTATTTTTCAAAGGAAAAATATTCTCAAAAAATTCATCTCTAGATTCACAAATAGAATGATCAGTTAGAGACATAAATCTATATGCAACACTATTTGAGAAAAAACAATAAACACACTATCAAGTGTCTTAGACCCAACATTTACTCATTTAAAATCAGTTAGACAAACCTTAGCCAAACATCCCGACACTTCAAAAAATTTCAAGTTAGGAGAAAACCCTTGCCACAAGTCATATGAGGTCTTTTTTAACTTCCTATGCGGGACTCTATTAAGAATATAGCATGCAGGTAAGACTACTTCTTCCCACATATTGTCACATAGGCTAGAGCTTAATAGCACATAGTTCATCATTTCTTTGAGGGTTCTATTTTCCATTCGGCTCACAATTTAGTTAGGGAGTATAGGGAGCCCTAACCTAATGAATAATATCAATTTTCTCACACAAATCTTCTAGTGTTTTAGGTCTATATTCACCACCATATCAGATCTAAATCTCTTGATTTTCTTGCCTAATTAATCTTCCACTTCTGCTTAGAATTTCAAAAACATAATTTCAGCCTCATCAACAAAAGTAATGTAATACTTTTTTCCACCTTAACTAACTGTTTTCTTGAAATCTATTAAATCTGAATGTATTAGTTCAAGTAATTCAGTTTTTCTACTACATATTTGAAAGGTTTTTAGGCATGCTTTGCTTCTACACACTAATGACATTTAGAAAACTCATTAGTTTTTATCATAGGAATTAATTCTATTTTTCTAATACTCAATAATATAAGCAGAATTTCAAATACTTTCATTATTGAAAATCTTTTGAAATATGTTCAATACATATACTCCTCCACTAAATATTACTAAATTTTGATATTGAATTGAAATTATAAAGTAATAAATAACTTATCACAAACATTATCTCGTGGCAAGCCACTGTCTTGAAAGCAATTTTGGCTAAACTCTGATGCAAATCGTTGTAGTCGGTCTCTCCCCAAGGTTCCACAGTTACTCCCAAACATGTGCACTCGTGTCTGAGAGCTTGGAGGTTGCTCAAAAACAGTTGCCCAAAATATTCTAAGAATAAGAATAGAGGAGGGAAATGTTTTATTTTCCCTTTTGTTGGGTGTGTGGTAATGTTCACAAAGGTCATACTTATATAGGATTTGCCAAGGAGGGGTTTCAAAGAGAAGAATTACTTTGTATAACTAATATTGAATGTTAATGGCATTAAAAGTCATTACATCACATTCTACAGAAACTCCTCTTATATTTTAGAACGGAAAAATTAATCTCTTCGTAACATAATTTACTTGCTGTTCTTTGCATGACACAAAAAACGAATGAAGGTAGAATTAATATCACAAAAAATAACCTAATCAAAATGAAATTTTACTAGTTTGCTTCCATCTAGGTGAATGGGAGAATCACATTGACTAAAAAGAACTCTTTTTTGATGTTGCAAACATGAGGAAACTCTGATCTATCAACTATTTCATGATAATCGAAGGGAAAAACTCTTCTCAAATTAGATTTGATTCTACAACACGTTTGAATTCTTTTAACAATGTTGTTGATTTTTAAAATATGATTTTTCGATGAGTTGTTATTTTTTCAAATATTTGTGACTTTTTCAATAAATCGTGACGTTTCCAAAGGGTTGTCACTTCTCAGAAAGGTCATGACTCTTCAGATAATACACAAAAAACATAGTTTATACTACTCTTTGTTGACTATAAATAAAGGGGTTTTTAACCACAATTTTTTAAAATCTTGTACTCTTCTTTTTTTGCATTCTAAATTTTTTTTTGTGATTTACGTTACTGAGTAGTTCGAAGCATAGTGTAATATGAGGTACCACTATTTTGATGAGATAAATCGTTATATCCTAAAAGGGTAATATTCCATAACCTCGAGTACTTGATGAAAATAAATTTGATTATATAATATTATTTCTTGTTTAATGTATATATTAATATGTAATGACCCAATATATGAAGTTAACATGAAATATTCTAAATTCATTTGTTTTTATTAACATCCCTTGTAATGTAGAGCTATATGTTTCTCCATATCTTTTACCAAAATTTATTTCCAAAATTTACAGAATTTTCATGAACTTATTTTTTCATGCTCAAGACAAAAGAAAGTCAATGTTACTTATATTATTAAGATTTTCTGAAACTTTGCTTCAAAATAGTTATTACTATATAAGCATTGCCCTTTTGTTTTACTTATTTACTATTTCTTAATATTGTAGTATTTTAGAGAAGAAAATTTCATATGACTTGTAATAATGTCAGTAGATATATTAGTTAAATTTTTATTATTAATTTAATAACTAAATTTACGAAATAAACCATTGATGTAAATATATATTTATATTTCGGTAGGTATTTGTATTTAAATCAAAGTACTATATATGTCAGGAATGTATTATCACGTTAACAAGATCTTCTAACTACAAAAATATATTATTTCAAAATGTTCTGAGTTCATGTTTTAAATAAAAAAAAACTCATGAAAAATGTAAAAGTATGTGAATATATATGAATCATTTAAAATTTATCACTTACAAAATAAATTTTATATTAAGTAATATGAAAAAAACATTTGCATTTTGTCCCTACACTAAATTAAAATCAAATAACTACACAAAAAGTAGTAGCACTAATTAAAAGTCCTATTGATTTATGTAAGTATAAAATTTATTAGAAATTCAGCTACTCTTCATTAATTATTTAGTTATAAAAATATTTATTCTCTTAGTTGTTACTAATTATTGCAATAGTTATTCACACTCTTTAACATTCTTTATTATAATATTATGGATTCCATTGGTATTGCATTAAATATTGTTTCTATCTTTGATCTTTCCTTATATTAACTTTTGACCCAATAAATTTCATATTATTAAACCGCCCCTATATATGTGATAACACGAAGTTGTTACTTTTCGTTTGACAAATTATGCTTGGTTGAATAAATTAAAAATCATTCACAATTATGAACTATTCTTTGTTGGGTGTAAGATGAACAAGTGATTATTATATATATATATATATATATANTTAGTTAACTATGGACAATCAGATAACTATCTTAGATTTATGTACATAGGTTATCGAAAAGCGAAATATGAGAGCCAACAACAAGAACATCATCTATTATGTTGTAACTTATTAAACAAAAATTAATATACAAAAAAAGTCCTAAAAGATAATTAGTAGTTGTTGTGTGTACATGTTTATAAGACATCTAAACAGTTTAATGTCGAATACATATGCAAAGCATATCAGTTTAGATGACAAGAAAAATACACAATAAACATAGTATATAAGGTAAT
The DNA here is from genome assembly GCF_001406875.1 of Solanum pennellii. Classification (NCBI taxonomy): domain Eukaryota; kingdom Viridiplantae; phylum Streptophyta; class Magnoliopsida; order Solanales; family Solanaceae; genus Solanum; species Solanum pennellii. The sequence continues at coordinate 42,980,049 of NC_028648.1, read as the reverse complement.
ATTAGTGAGAAATGAATTATCACATGATTCAACCTCATCAAATTGAAATAAATATATATATATAACTGCATTTAACTAATAAATTATTTCATTCACTATATTCTTACGTTCGCGTGAATATATATATATATATATATATATATAGATAGATAGATAGATAGATAGATAGATAGATAGATGGATAGAGAGAGAGAGAGAGAGAGAGAGAGAGTGTTCTCGCTTACTTCAAACTCCTTATTGAATTGAACTATCTTGACTTAAACTTCTACTTCAAGTAAGACTCCTTCAATTGAAACTCCTAGATTATTTGGAATTCTTCTTCAAATCAAACTCATTGATTTTTCAATTAATCATATGTTTATTTCCACTGGATTTTCTCACAAAATTAACATTGTTCATTTGATTAATTCTTCACTCTCGTCTTTATTTATTCTAAAAGTTTTCTGGAATTCAATCGTTCGTGAAAGTCCACCTTTGGACAATTTTTGACTGACGTATTTCATCTTTCTTTGTCAATCATCAAAACTACATAAATCGCAAAAAAAATCCTCTTTTTGATGATGACAAACTTCTTTTCTTTGTGCATTCAAAACAATTTTATCTGTAGACACTGAAACATGAAACAATAACATGAAACAAGTTAATCAATGGGTTAGAAACACTGCACAACTCTTATATTCCCCCTTTTGGAACTGGGAGGCTCCGAAAGAAAAAATATATTTCTATACTTTAGAGATGAAGAAGAATATGAGACCATGTCATTTGCGCAGGATGAAACCTCACCTCCTTCACCAGCAAATATTGCATCTCCATCTTCTTAAGAGAGTTCAAGTGAAATACCACATAGGATGAGGAACATCAAAGAACTCTATGATGACACATAAAAAATTACTAATTTAATTTTTTGTGTTGTTTCTTTGTTGATAGTAAACCAATTATTTTTGATGAAGTTGTTGTTGACAAAAGGTTGATAGAATCCATGGATGAGAAGATCGAGTCAATAGAAGAGAACAATACTTGGGATTTAACAACTCTTTCCAAGGACCATCGAGCAATTGGAGTCAAATGGGTGTATATAGAATGTGAAGAAAAATTTCCATGGAGAGGCAGAGATATACAAGCAAGACTTGTGGCTAAAGACTACAAATAAAGGCATGACGTCAACTATAAGGAAGTCTATACGCCTGTTGCCCCCCATGAATACAATTCTTATATATATTATTTTAGTGGCACAAATTAATTGGAAGATGTTTGGTATATAGCAAGACTTAACGGGAAATTGAGGGAAGATGAAAAGAGAAGAACTTGGAAAATTGGGAACTTGAAATGTCCCCTTATGCTTTAGTGAAAAGACATTTCTCCCTCATCAGTGGTGGAAAGAAAAATAGAAGAGTTTAAATATAGAAACACTCCTATTAATTATAAGAGGGGTTGGAAAAAGGGACCCCCTCGAGTCGTCGTTGTCGTGGCTCGCTCGGCTTGGACTTCTATTTTGGCTTTTGCTTTGGAAAATGATCGATCGAGAGATTTTTTCGGACAAAGTTTGTGTTAATTATTTAGTTAATTATTTATTTGATTAATTAAATTAAATTAAATGGACAAATTTTTTTAATTAATTATTGGATAACCGAAATATTTCAATTATTTAGTTGAGATTAATCGAAACGTTTCAACTCCTTAGTTGATTAACCGAAATATTCCGACCGGACATGGACCTGTGCGACCCGTTTTATTTAAATTAATTCCCCTTTTAATTTGAATCTCCCACCGTTGGAAATGACTGTTTTGAAGGTTGAAACTTTCAGGAACTACCGTGACCGTTTGAAAGGTTGCAAACTTTCATGATTGGTTGTGTTGATTCTGAAAGGATTGAAATCTTTCAGAATTAGTTCCTTTTGGATATAAATACCATTCATTCTTCATACTTTCTCATTATGAAATTTTCTAATTTCTTATTTTTCTACTACACAAAGTTTCTTTGTGTACTTTAGTAGCTCGATGACACCAGCATTTTGGGTATCAATACACTTGTGATTGAGATCATTATACACTGGAAGGACACATTCTTAAGGGGACACTGTCAATTTAGTGGGATTGATCTTTTTCTATTCTAATTTTCCAGATTTTTGTATATATACATATTTTATTTTTTTGTGAATTAATTTATGGTCTTCTATTCTTAATGTTTCACTAAACTTTGGTAAAGTCGTGTTTCTGAAAAGTTTATTTGAAGTCAATAATTTTGTTTTATAAAAAAAATTGGCAACAGAAGATTCATCAATAAGATGTTAAAATAATATTCTTCAATGCGTATATTGAAGAAGAAGTCTATGTTGAGCGGGTTTTGTAGTTAAAATCATGAAGATAAGGTGTTGAGTTTGAAAAAAGTCTTATATGGGTTGAACCAAGGTCCACGAGCTTGGAATAGTCGTATTGACAAATACTTTCAACACAATGAGTTTACTTTGTGTCTCCATGAATGTGCTCTTTACATTAAAGTTCTTACTAATGGAGATATTTCACTTATTTGTCTTTATGTTGATGATCTCATTCTAATGGGTAACAACCCAGTTTTAGTTGAAGATTTCAAGAAAGATGTTTGACATAGGGCTTATGTCATATTACTTGGGCCTAATAATGAAGAAAATAGAGGAAGACATTTTCATAACTCAAGAAAGATAGACAAAGGATATATTGAAGAAGTTCATCATGTTAGATTGCAAATCTATACAAAAGACATTTTGAAGAAGTTCAACATGTTAGATTGCAACCTTGTGAACACCCCAATGAAAAGTGGATGTAACACTATTATGCAAAATAGACAAGAAATCAGTATTTCAGAAATTGTAGGTGCAATCTACGGTCAAAATCTAGGGACCCTAGTTTCATCTACAGCCCGTACTGTGGGTTCGTGGTTCACCACTGTAGCCCCTCCCAAAACTCTGCTAATAAAATCGACTAAGTCTCGACCCACGGACAGACCTACGGTCCGTAAGTTAGACAACGGTGTCTGTCTATGTCCATAGATCAAGACTCTTATTAACAAGCCTCTGACACAAAATGTGGACGACCAGCATTGACCGTAGTTCGATCAACGGTCTGTAGGTCTGACCGCATGTGACGGTTAGCAGTTTGTTAGGGGGAATTGATGATTAGGTCAACTTCAATTGGTCATAACTCTTAGAACAAAATGAATTAGGTGTCCTATGACATATTATATGTTAGATAATTTAATAATTTTTCTAAGGCCACCGACTTTGATATAATCCAACATCCGAGTAAGAAGTTATGCCCATTTTACTGAAGAAATGTTGAGCAGACTCAAATGACGGACCGTCGATTGAACGACGGCCTGTCATTCCAGGTCGTCGATTGCTCCGACAACAATTATTTCAGGGATCTTTTGGTCTTTTCCTAGTTTGTTTAACCCCCTAACATATGTTGTTTAAACCCTAAATTATGATATTTTAGTCAATTTAAACCTATAAACATAACTAAAACTTACCTAAGTCAAATCAGTATTAAAATATTCGGAAATTAGAAGCAAGAAAAGAGAAAAAGGTCAAGAACCCTAGTTTAAGAACGAAACAAAGTTCCATCAGTTCCAGCCCCATAATTTAAAGATTTCTCTGTGGAATTTATCACTAGTAATGTGGGATTTCACTTGTGGTTTTTTTCACCCATTGGGTCCCAAGATATCAGCCAGATTCTTGATTCTCTTATCATGATTAGACTTAGGGTTTCTAAAACTTCAGCAGATTTCCATTAATTACTTAGTTATATGTTCCAAATTAGATTACCATGTTATAACTTAGTTTATTAATTAATTTCATAACCCCAACTATGCATTTATTTAGTTCTTAAATTACACATCCTAGGTCAAATATTTTACGTACTTACGATATACATTCCTTAGTAATTATTGCATCATTTATAAGAATTATTGTTGCATTACCAGTTTGCATGTTCAGGTTTGAGTTATCCAGTATTTACAAAAATTCAGTCATAATATGTTAATCACTTAATTCATTAGGAGTAGCATAATACCGAGTTGGACTTGGGTTTAGTTTAACCAAATTGTCCAAGAACTACTGGACAAGCAAATTGAAAATCCCCTATGTGGGCATTAGTTTAGTGATCACGTCAGCATGCATTTATACCTCTGGCAGGATATATTGGGAACTCTTTGTGTGGTGTATACATAGGACTCCAAATATAGCTCATGTTGTTTCATTTCGGTTATTAATAGCTCCCACAGTTTAGTCAGACTCTATTGTAATTACCATATTTACAGTATAGTTAGTATTTAGTCTCAGCATGTTATAAATTTTGTCATTGCATCCAGTTAGCTCAATATTTACTATATAATGTTTAGAGGAATATACTTGCTTATGTTCTTGTTCAGTTATGTTTTATTTCAACTTTATTTTATGCTACATGCTTAGTACATTTCAAATACTAACATATACGTGCTACATTTCTCAGGATGTAGGTTCAGGTTCCCAGCATCCAGATAACGCTTAGATCGGTTCCCGATATCCAGTTTAGCAATATTAGTTGTGAGTCCTTATTCTCCGAGGACAATAGTCATGAGTTTATTTTCAATAATTTTAGTCCTTTAGTATCACTTTTTGCTAGACTTAGTTGGGGCCTGTCCCGATATTTCTTGTCAGTTAGAGGCTATCAGACATAGTTAGTCTCAACTAAGTATTAAGTTAATATTTATTTTTATTAAACTCGTCAGTTTCAAATATCTCAGTTATAGTATATCGGTATTCCCCATATTTTTGTTTTAATTAAGAATTAGCTTCACATCAGTTTATTATCTTTAGTATGCTCATGGTCATACCAGCAGGTTTAGCTTGGGATCACTTGTGGTCCTAGGTCACATGTCCGCTTATCAGGTACTTGGTGTCAGAGCACAAGGTTTAAGAATCCTAGGATGTCTGAAAAGCCGCACTAAGTAATGCCTTTTTGATGGATGTGAAGTTCACCACATCTAATGAGAGGAAGGCTATGAAGTATTTCATGAAAAACTTTATTTTCTTGTTACTTGTATCGTGCGTAAGGTATGATCTAATTTCATTCTAATTCTATGTTAAACGTTTCATATCATGCCTCCTTGTAGGGCTATCGCCAGGATTGTAAACGCAACTCCTCCAGTCCCAAATCAAAAAGCTCCAATACTGAGTTCAGGAATGCCATTCAGATGTTGGCTCAAAGTGTAGCCAGCCAAAACAATCAGATTCAAGCTTCTTTGAATGCTAATGGTGAATCAACAACAGCAAGAGTCCGTGAATTTTTTAGGATGATTCCGCCTGATTACTTAGCATCGCAAAATTGTGAAGATCCTAAGGTTTTTTTGGATGATATCAAGAAGATCTTTCAGGTGATGCAAGTCACTAAGAATGGTCGGGTTGAGTAGGCATCATTGTAACACTTCGAAAATCTAAGACGTGTTCTAGATCATAACATAACTGTCTTAAGATCTAGACACTGTTTTAAGGTCCATTTTAATGAATATAAGTTATTTAGGAAGTGTAGGAACCAAAACGTCCAAGAAAGTCCACGATGTCCGGAAACTTGTTCAAGGAGGTACTAGTGTGCCGTAACCTAACTGACTAGCTTATAGTAGTCAAAAAATGATGAAGATTGGTAGAAGGGTGTCTAACATGTGTTTAAGTTGATTCATGGTCGAAACATCCGGGTAAAAATCCCCAAGGAACAACCAAGGGCCCTTAAGGATGACACTTGCGTTCGGTGTCAAAGGACTGCCCAAGGCAGTGTGCACAAACAAGTGACATCAACGGGGCGTGTACCAATCGACGGGGCGTCGATGGTCACTTAGACAAAATATTTGAGGTTTCATTTTGCATAGTCTCTGACCAAGACGACGGATGTGCAGCACGGAAGGGCACAGTGGCCGTCGATTGACCCATGATCCGTCGATCGTGGTGTTGTCTGTGGTCATTGTAATTTGCTGCATGTTTTTTACTAATTAATAATTAATTAATTAATTAATTAAGGGGTTAGGTCATTTTTAGGGGGTAAGGGAATCCTAATTAAGTTAATTAACACAACATATAAAGACCCAAACCCCATTAGACTAATCATAACTCACAAAACAAAACTGTCTTCCTTATCTCTTCTTTCTCTCTCTAGTGGAGAACACCATTGAAGACCAATCTAGGGGAGGTTTCAAGGGCTGAAAAGAGTCAATTTATTCCATCAATATTCATCAATTAGAAAACCTTGAGATCTAATTCACCTCTGAGACTTCTTTCCTCAAAGGATTCCATCATATTGATTTTAAAAGTTGAGTTTTCAAATGGGTTTCATCCAATCTCGAAATCAATTTTATGAATTGATTTTCTTATATTTATTTTGTTTAATATAAATATATTAAGATTTATTGTAACTTAATTATGATATATCTTGATGGTTTGGTCTAATTAATAGAAGATGACCTCTATCTGTGACCCCTAGGTTGTGATCTTGATATGAATTAGGTTATATTGGTTCAACTGACTTGGTTATTGGTTGTATTACTACAAGAAGATATTGTTACACTAATCATGAATTAATTAGGAAGATTTATAGTCTTTTATATTAGCTCTTGAAAAGTTTATCTAAGTTATGAAGTATGTTGTGAATTGACCTAAGTATCTTGTCTTAAGCTATGATCTAGTTTTGAATTTTAATGTAGTGATTATCTTAGCCTTGTTATCATGTTTGTTAATGACTTATGATGATTTATGCCCAAATTAGGTTTAATTAAGGGTTTATGATAAGACCTTATTGATGAATTATGAAGGAGACTTGGTAATTCTTATGATCCTTATCCTTTACTTCAAATTATGGTTAATTGTGATTAAGTCATGATGTTGTATTGGAGTATGTCTTGTATTAGGAATGATAGGGTGGTATGATGTAGAATTGAAATGTCATGACTATGATTGTGAGGTGTTGGCTTAAGATGTAAATGTTATAAGATGGTGAATGATTTATCAATGTGCCTTATCATGATATAAATATGTTAATGTGCTAACCTCACCCATATGAATTGTAATGAAAGGACAATTCTCATGCAATTCTTATTGATTTATGATGATGATGAGAATATACAAGGGTTAGACCCTATGACCTACTATATGCTAGGAAGATTAATAAAGACATTAAAGACATTTCAACAGGGACTCTAGCTTAGCACCGAGTGAAATAGAGTGAGGAGTGTCCCTTCCCACAAATGGAAGGTAGGATAAATAATGTACTCTTGAGATTTGTGACTACAATGCATGTAGCATAAAGAGGGTCCCAACTATATATCTTAATTCTTGAACTATGTTTCCACCATAGAATACAATTTAGAGGATCCACGTATTTGATATGTTAATGTTTTGGTACTACCATGGCAAGTAGTCCAACTTAATTCGGTGTAGGGTTCCTTGACACCGAATTCCATATTAGCTCATATGGTCTACGTCATTTAGGGCGAGATGTTCCCAAAAGGTATAATAAATGAAAGGAATGAAGCTAACTATGATAACCTAAGGGGTCTAGCTTAGTCTATGTAGGGGTATAGGACTCTACCTAAGCATTTGACTAGTTAGCATTGAGGGGAGTCTTAGGAGGATATTCTTATCTATGAATATGCTTATGATGATATATGATATGTATATGATGAACTTGCACGTTTTTGATACTATATGATTGATTAGTTTTACTTATGTATATGTGTTGGTATATATGGTTAAAGTAAGATAATATGTACTCTTAAATGCTATTCTATGTGAAGTAGGATGTTAGTCATGATTCTTGTTGGGTTACTTGATTGAGTAAAGTTATGGGGTTTTGCTTAGACATTGCACTTGTTGAATTTATAGGGGTTCATGGGTAATTTTCTTGCTTCGGTTATGATGAAATGTACTCTTATACATGCTTGTTGCTATTATGACTTGTGATAGAGTTACTTGACTATGTGTTCAATTATATGACATGCATTTTGACTTGACTAGATTTGATGTTGTTGTTATTGTGATGTACATGTCTATGACTTAATGAACATGTATTATTGGTTGGTATGGTCTTGTTGAATGTGCATAAAGGTTTTTAACGAAAAGTGCATACTTTATGAAATGTCCCTTTTTCCTAGCATGTTTTCAAAGTATGTGTTGAAGAATCAACTCAAAGTTCTACTAGACAAAGGCTTCATTACACCTAGTATTTCTCCATGGGGTGCTCCGATTTTGTTTGTGAACAAGTGGGATGGGTCCCTTAGGATGTGCATTGATTACCGCCAGCTCAATAAAGTAATTATTGAGAACAACTATCCTCTCCCTTAGATTGACGACTTGTTTGATCAACTGTAAGAGGCAAGATATTTTTCTATGATTGACTTGAGATCGGGGTTTCACCAACTTAGGATGAGAGGTGTGGACATACCAAAGACGGTACTTCGGAATAAATATGTTCACTATGAGTTCTTAGTAATGTCCTTTGGTCTCACAAATGCCTGACGGTGTTTATGGATCTCATGAGTAGGGTGTTTCGAAGTTACCTTGATTCATTTGTCATTGTCTTCATTGACGACATCTTGGTATAGTCAAAAAATAAGAGTGATCACATGAACCATTTAAGGGTGGTGTTACAAGTATTTAAGGAGAATCAATTATTTGCAAAGTAAAGCAAATGTGTATTTTGGTTGACGTCGGTGGCATTTCTTGGTCATATCTTCTCTAGTGAGGGATTTGAGGTTAATGCAAGGAAAACCGAGGCAGTGAAAAATTGGCCTAGACCATTGACTCCAACAAACATTAGGAGTTTATTGGGTCTAGAGGTTTATTATCGGAGATTTGTAGATGGTTTTGCGTCCATTGCATCTCTCTTTACTACTTTAACCCAAAAGAGTAAGAAATTTGAGTGGTCGTAGGCATGTGAGAGATGCTTCCAAATCTTGAAAGATAAGCTTACTTCCTCTCCGGTGTTGACTTTACTGAAGGCTACAAAGGGTTTCGTTGTGTATTGTGATGCATTCCGAGTGGGTTTGCGGTGTGTTCTTATTCAACAAGGGAAGGTAATAGCATATTCTTCTAGGCAACTCAAGGTGCATCACAGATACTATCCCACAAATGATCTTGATTAGCTGCCATGGTGTTTTTCTTGAAAATATGGAGCTATTACTTGTATGGTGTCCTTGTTAACGTGTATACCAACCATAAGAGTCTCTAATATGTGTTTAACCAAAAGGATTTGAATGTCCGACAAAGAAGGTGGATAGAATTGTTGGAGGATTAGGAGATGAGTGTTCTCTACCACCCGAAAAGGCAATATGGTTGCGAATGGTCTAAGTTGTATGACCATGGGTAGTGTGTGTCACATAGATGAAGCCAAGAAAGACCTAGTGAGAGATGTTTATAGGTTTGCTAGATTTGGTGTGAGGTTGGAAGATTCTTTGAATGGTGGTTTTATGGTTTATCATAACTCCGAGTCAACTTTGGTGGTTGAGGTGAACTTCAAGCAACACCTTGATCAACCATTGATGGATTTGAAGGAATTGATTCTTGGAAAGCATAATGAGTCATTCTCGTTAGGGGGGGATGGTGTCTTGAGGTACCAAGGAAGATTGGGCATTCCCAATGTAGATGGGTTGATGAACAGTATCTTTGAGCAAGCCCATGGGTACCATGACTCCATTCAACCGGGATCGACAAAAATGTACCATGATCTTAGGGAAGTATTTTGGTGGGAAGGTTGAAAATGGACATAGTGGAGTTTGTTGCTAAGTTTCAAAAATGCCAACAAGTGAAAGTCGAACATCAAAGTCGGGTGGCCTACTAGAAGAAATTTAAGTTCCTACATGGAAGTGGGAAGACATCAATATGTATTTTGTAATAGGTTTTCCCTGACTCAAAGGCAATATGACTCTATATGGGTGGTTATGGATAAGTTGACCAAGTCCTCTCATTTTATTCCCGTCAAGTCTACTTATTTGGAGGTCATTTCAAGAAGGGTTCGGTACTAAGGTAAAGTGAAGTACAACTTTTCATCCCCAAACGGATTGTCAAGCGGAGAGTATTATTCACACCCTTGATGATATTCTTAGGGCTTGTATTATTTATTTCAAGGGAAATTAGGATAAGCATTTGCCTTTGGTGGATATTGCTTATAATAATAGTTTTCATTCATCTATATACATGGCTCTTTATGAAGCCGTGTATGGTAAGAGGTGTAGGTCTCCTACTAGAAGGTTTGAAGTGGATGAGCCTTCGCTTCGTTGTCCCGATTTGATTTATAAGACTTTGGAGAAAGTTCATATCATAAAGAACCCGGTTGCAAATAGCCTACAGTCGGCAAAAGTCTTATACCGATCATAGGAGAAGGGATTTAGAGTTCGAAGAAGGTGATAAAGTGTAATTGAAAATTTCTCCTATGAAAGGGTTAGTTAGATTTGGCAAGAAACGGAAGTTGAGTCCTTGTTATGTGGGTCCCTATGAAATCTTGCAAAGGGTTGGTAAGGTTACTTATGAATTGAAGCTTCTTAGTGAATTGGCTTCGATTCATCTGGTTTTCCATGTTTCCATAATTAAGAAGTGTATGGGTGATCCCAAGTCTATTCTTCCTATTGAGGGTCTTGGTGTGAAGGATAATATCACTTATGAGGATGTACCGGTTAATATCCTTGATAGGCAGGTAAACAAGTTACGAAAAAAAGAGGTGTCTCCCGTAAAGGTATTATGGAAAAATCACCTAGTTGAGGGTGCAACATTGGAGGCCGAGGCCGACATAAAGTCCCGTTACACTCATTTATTTGACAAATAAGGTTAGTAATTCTAACTAATAATGAAAATAATGACAAAAAAATTGAAGTTTCTTTGATCTGTTAGTGATGTTTTGCAAAATGTTAATTTTTGGATAGTGTTACAGTGATATATGCTCATAATTTGCAATTTTGCTTGTTTAGAGTCATGTTGTGCATTTTGATATAGTGAATCTTTTTTAAATGACATGTAGTATATTGGTAAGTTAAAATTTTGCATAATTGACTCATAAATGATATGTTGAGCTCTTGTTGTTGTGAGAAGGATATTCCTCATAATTTAATGTTGAGCCTTATGTGCAGTAATTGATGTTTTTGAATTGCCATGTGAAATTGATATGCTTGATGTTTTTTTTTATTGTTAATTGGTTGGGCTTCAAGTCTTGAGTCTATTCCTTCCTTCAACAGATTTTTTAGTGTCATTCAGGAACGAATGTTCCTAAAGGGGGGGATAATGTAACACTTCGAAAATCTATGACGTGTTATTAATCCTAACATAAGTTTCATAAGGTCTAGACACTTTTTTAAGGTCCATTTTAATGAATATAAGTCATTTAGGAAGTCTAGGAACCAAAATGTCCAAGAACGTCCATGACGTCCGAAAACTAGTTCAAGAAGGTACTAGTGGGCCTTATCCTATTTGACTAGCTTTTAGAAGTTGGAAAATAATGAAAATTTGTGGAAGGGTGTATAACATGTGTTTAAGTTGATTCACGATCGAAACGTCCAGGTACGACTCCCCAAAGACCAACGAAGGGCCCTTGAGGAGGACCATTGCGTTTGGGTCAAAGGACTGCCCAAGGCAGTGTGCACAGATGAGTGCCATCGACGGGGCGTGTGCCAATCAACGGGACGTCAATGGAAACAGTCGATGGTCACTTATCCAAAATCCTGGAGGGTAAATTTTCATATTCTTTGACCAAGATAACTTTCTTCATCACGGAAGGGCACAATGGCCGTCGATTGACCCACGATCTGTCGATCATGGTGTCGTCTGTGGTCACTGTAATTTGCTCCACGTTTTTTACTAAGTCCTAAATAATTAATGAAGGGTTTAGGTCGTTATTTAGAGGTTAATGGAGGCCTAATGAAGTTAATCAACACCCCATATAAAGACCCCAACCGCATTAGACTAATCATAACTCCAAAAAAAATACTCTCTTCATTCTCCCTTCTTTCTCTCTCTAGTGGAGAACACCATTGAAGACCAAGATAGGGGAGGGTTTAAGGGATGAAAAGAGTTAGTTTCCTCAATAGATCTTCAAAAATTGGTGAGGTATGAGATCTAATTCACCTTTGAGACTTCTTTCCTCAAAGGGTTCCACCAAAATGATTTTTAAAATTGAGTTTTCAAGCGGGTTTCATCCAATCTCGAAAGTTGAGGTTATGAATTGATTTTTTTATGATTTATTTTGGATAATATGAATATATTAACATGTATTCTAAATTAATTATGATATACATTTATGGTTTGGTCTAATTTGTAGAAGATGACCTCTATCCCTTAACCCTAGGTTGTGATCTTGATATGAATTAGGTTATATTGGTTCAATGACCATGTTATTGGTTGAATTACTAATAGAAGATATTGTTACACTAATCATGAATAAATTAGGGTAATTTGTAGTCATTCATGCTAGTTCTTGAGAAGTTTATCTAGGTTATGAAGTATGTTGTGAATTGACCCAAGTATCTTGTCTTAAGATGTGATCTAGTATTGAATCATGATGTAGTGATTCTTCTAGACTTGTTATCATGTTGGTTAATGACTTATGATGATGTATACCCAAATTAGGTTGAATTAAGGTTTTATGGTAAGACCTTGATGATGAATTGTAAATGAGACTTGGTAAGTCTTATGATCCCTATCCTTTAATTAAATTTATGGTTAATTGTGATTACGTCATGATGTTGTATTGGAGTATGCCATGTATTAGTATTGATAGGGTGGTATGATATTGAATTGAAATGTCTGGACTATGATTATGAGGTGTTGGCTTAAGATGTAAATGTTATAAGGATGGTGAATGATTTACCAATGTGAGTTATCATGATATGATGATCTTAATATGCTAACCTCACCTATTAAATTCTCATGAAATTCTTATTGAGCTATGATTATGATGATGAATGTACAAGGGTTAGAAACTACGTGGATCACTAGCTCACTAGCAGCGAGTGAACTAGAGTGAGGAGTGTCCCTTCCCACATAGGGAAGGTAGGATCGCTAATGTACTCTTGATATTTGAGACTACAATGCATATAGCATAATGAGGGTCCAACCTATATCTCCTAGTTCTTGAACTACGTTTCCCCCATAGTAATATGAGGTAGTGAATCCACGTAGTTTCTATCTTCATGTTTTTGTACTACCTTTGCAAGTAGTCTGCCTTCTTTCGGTGTAGGGTTCCATGACACCAGATTCCATATTAGATGATGTGGTCTATCTCAGTTCGGATGAAATGTTCTCAAAAGTTTACATGATGTAACGACCTGTTTAGTCGTTTTGAGCAGCAGATTTTATTTCTGGAAAAACTGTCTGAGTCGACGGAACCCACGACGGACCGTCACGGGCACGACGGGCCGTCGAGGG
>NC_028648.1:42915478-42953665 GCF_001406875.1 Solanum pennellii | reverse complement strand
GATTTTGGGGAATAATAGATGTTGAATTTTAGAAGTTATTGAATTGGTTTTTATTAATGAGTTTAAGTCTTCCGCATTACTTTCTGTTGATATTATATCGAAATGTTAGGGTTTAGATTGGTTGGTTCGCTCACATAGGAGGGTAAGTGTGGGTGCCAGTCGCGGCTCGGTTTTGGGTCGTGACACATGAACTAAAGGAATGAACTCTAACTGTGATAACCTAAGGGGTCTAGCTTAGTCTAGGTATGGGACTCTACCTAAGCATTTCACTAGTTAGCCTTGAGGGGAGTCTTAGGAGGATGTTCTTATGTATGAATATGCTTATCATGATATATAATATTTATATGATGAACTTGCACATTGTTGATACTATATGATTGATTAGTTTCATTTATGTATATATGTTGGTATATATAGTTAAAGTAAGATTATATGTACTCTTAAATGCTATAATATGTGAAGTAGGATGTTAGTCATGATTCTTGTTGGGTTACTTGATTGAGTAAGGTTATGGGGTTTTGCTTAGTCATTGCACTTGTTTACTTGATAGTGGTTCATGGTTAATTGTCTTGCATTGGTTATGTTGACATGTACTCCTATACATGTTTGTTGCTATTATGACTTGGTGATAGATTTACTTGACTATGTGTTCAATTATATGATATACATGTTGACTTGACTAGATTTGATGTTGTAGTTCCTATTATGTACATGCCTATTGCTTAATGAACATGTATTATTGGTTGGTATGGTCTTGTTGAATGTGCATAAAGGCTTTTAATGAAAAGTGCATACTTTATGAAATGTCCCTTTCCTTCTCATGTTTTCAAAGTATGTGTGCGTTTCACTACTAAAAAGACATTGTTTAGCAACGGATATTAGCGAAGAACGTTATTCCTTCACTACATAACAACGAATTTGCAACTTAATTACCATTTTGTTACAAAATTGAAAAATAATTTTTTGAGTGATAATATAGAGACGGATTAGCAATGGAATATTTATTGTGTCGCTAAATGCCAACGAGAAATTTTGGCGCCTAATATTTTCTATGAATTTAGTAGTAAAGTACAGGTGACAAAATTAATAAATATTGGGCGACGAAATTATTGACGGAATAAATATTGCTAATCTTTTTAATATATTTTAATAAAATCTATATTTCATAATGACGAAAATGTCTGTCATTACATTTTTTTCTAACTAAATATTATATTAATTTGAAAGTGACGGTTGTTAGAATCCGTTAGTAAATCCTTTGCAAAATATTTTTAAAGTCATATATTCTAGGGCACAAATTCATTTCCACATTTTCAAGATCCCACTCCAAAGAAGCCTCTCTCAAGATCCATCTCCATTGAAGCTTTCCAAATCTCGCTGCAAGCTCCATTGAAAGATTTTTAAGTTTCATTGCAATCTCCATTTAAGCTTTCCAAGTCTCCACTGGTAGGTTTCCAAGTGTCTACTGTAAGCCCAATCTCCCATTTCTATTTCAATTTCGTTTAGGTCTCCATATAAATAGGGCTGTGGTATTCACAATATGGGTAGTTTAAACTTTTATTTCAGTAAAATAAGAGCCCCAACTCGCTTCTTCATTTGGATGTTAGATTCTCTGAATTTTTGTATCAATAGCATCACTTGAAAAAATTTATTTTTTTCAGTTCAACTCGTCTTCTGAAAATAGAGATTTTAGTGGTTTGGGTGTATGAAATTATGACCTTTTATCTGTTAACTCATTCCATTTCATTTAGCTTGATTGCTTGTAGTAGGATTGGGTTTTTCTCAAAATAGGGATTTTAGAAATTTAAGTATTCTGATAATAGGTTTTTTTTCTAGAAACTGTGTTTTCCCTAAAATGTCATGAGGTTTATAAGTGAAGGAAATTATATTAATTATATTTTCCCTAAAAATGAAAGTAATAAGTAAATATTTACACATTGAGCAACACAAAAGAATGAGAATAGTTTTTGTACAACGTACCTGTTGAGAGTTGCCTTGAATCTTCTGAACTTTCAAGTATTTCTCTGATTGAAGAAATTGAGTAATTATCATGCTGAAGTTATCTTTCTCTGTCTATTTTTTTTAGAAATAAAATAAAAATCAAATTCATTATTTTATATTGTATAATTCATTGATTACTCTTAATTTTGATAGAGAGTACTACATTTAGAAGGAAGAGTACGTTTAGCAGAAAATGCTCATTTTGACTGGGGTGGCTTTTTTATCCAAACTGTTTACTCAAGCACATTGTACATTAGGTTAAAACAACCAAAAGAATAATTGTTATCTAGTGCATAAGAATTACTTCTGATTGATTTTTGTATTCTGACTAAGATGGCCAACCAAAGTTGACTCTTCTTTAGATGAAGTTTTTCTTATCATTTGGATCCATGTATATAATCGAAGAAACTTAAGTCACTATCCAGACAACTGCACTGAGTCTGATAAAAGCACTACCTATAAAATTAATGCATCCAGATAACAACTCATTCATGTTAAATTTTTAGTTTTTATTTATACTGTTATTGTTCCATATTCTTGCAAATAACCAAGGTAATCAAATGTTAAAACGTTGCAGGCCCTGTTGTTATAACCTCATCATCAAAGCCTAGTTGGTATTCACTTGAAGTAAGTCTCCCTCTTCATTTCCATCTCTGTATAGCTCAAAATTTCAGGTCCAAGGTATTTTGTTTACTCAATCTAACTATGATGAAGATTTTTCTCATCATTTTGAGACTATTCGAGTTAGAGATTTTTTTAGAGACAAGTGAAAAGTTTGGAGAATTCTGATTCTGTTGTTGTGGGTGTTTCTATGATTAGTTCTCGCTGGAGGAATACATTCTAAATTTCACATTTTTTATTAGTTTTATTTTCTAAAAAATGCATTTAAGACTTTTAACTTTTTCTTTGATTTTATTTTTGAGAGGAATTGTTGTACTTCTGGAGGAAAGTTATGTGGTTGTGTTAACAAAATGTCTTTTTGAAATATAGATTCTTGCCAAATGCTTGTTCAGTAGATCAAAATTATTAGCCAAATCAAATAAAAAAAAATACATAGTCATCAAGAACCTCTAAAATTAAATTTATTAGCTAACTGTTTATTCAATAGAAAGTTTTTCATGTAATGTGCTTCTATTTGTTGCTTATGAAATGTAGTATTGGCTTCAAATTATTTTCTTGCTCTGGTTTCTCACACACTAGAAAGTATTGTTTGTACTGTAAATTAACTATAATGCTTCGATCTTTTTTTTTGTCATCAATTTTGTGAGATTAATATAGCAATTAGATAGTTTCAATAAGTCCACTATTACTAGAATGCTTCAGTAAGTTGATTTGAATTAGAATGCTTTAATTGTTCTATAAGTTGACTAAAATTAGAATGTTTCAGTAATTGTTTTGTAAGTTGATTATAATTAATAATTTCTTTGATAATTTGTATGTTTTTTTAAGTCTACCTAGTGAAGAACATTATATTCATCAAGATAAATGCAGCTTTGGGGATGTGCAGAGTCTATTAGGAAGTCAGAAATTAATTCAAAAATCATTGTGGCGTTCGTGAAATTGTTGTTGGGACTCACACTGACAGCTCTATTTCAATTGTAGCACATCGCATGAAACTTGTGAGTATATATATTTTACAAACTCTATAACTAACATCGTCTATTGTATGATATATATATATATATATATATATATAGAGAGAGAGAGAGAGAGAGAGAGAGAGAATGTGATTTCTTTTGTATAGGCTATGGAAAAAGGTTGAGATCCAACGCCAAGTGAGTTACATTTGTACGTTCATACACATGTACATGATGGGAAAATCATTTGTTCGTGATTGTCCTTGAAATGTCCATGTAACTCTAAAACTCAGAGGTGTTTCGGTTCATTCCAACTATAGTTTCTGGTGAAATTTTAGTCTTATTTATAGTGCATATATTGCAGCTGTTTGGTATAATTCTAATGATGTTTTGAGACTTTTTGATGCAATTTTAGTGTTGTTTTGACGCGATTCGAATGTCGTTCTTGTGTCACTCTAGTGTTGTTGTTTTTGGTGCAATTATAGTTCTGTTTTAGAGAGAAACTACTGCTTCTTTTTTGGTGTAATTCGAATTTTTTTGTTTTGAGGCTTTTCAGGTGCAATTTTAGTGATGTTTTTATCAGGCTAGTAAGTGTCCTGTCATCATGAATATTACTGTTGTTAGTGCCGTCTGGCCAGTAAGTTCCCTGCCATACGCCTTCTCGTGGATTAAAACCTGCTTGATAAGTTGTTGTTGCCATTAGAATGGCTATTACAAGAAAGAGTCTTACTTTTTCTGCACAATTTTTTCTTTTATTATACTTTGAGAAATTGTGAATCTTCTTGGAATTAGATTGAGGTTTGTCCCTTGTTTGCTCTCTTGGTTTGCTCATTTGATTGATCTTGAACTGGAACAACCAACGCTTGCAATTGTTTAGCAGATAAAGCACTATATGCTCTTAGAATTTCCTCAATATCTATCTCTCTCCACATTCCTCTAATAGTACCTCCAATGGTGTAAGGCCTTTATTGCTCAAAAATACTTGCCTCATTTCTTAGTTGAGACAAAAAGATGCAAAACAGTGTTTCCTTGTATATCCTTCTTGTTTAAAAGATCCTACTTGTTAAAATCCTTTAGGTTGTAAAGTAATAACTTGAATGCTTCAAACTAATGATTCTTGACAGCTAAATTAAGGCAAGTCTTGCCACAAGGAGTCACTTATTCTGCTTAGTCTGGCAAAGTCACAGGAAGCTCTTTCATGACATGTTCTCTTCCTTTGATTACTGCATAATAAACCTCAGAATCATGAACAGGGACCAATAACTACATTACATTCTTCGTATTTGAGTTCTGATAGATAAATTAACAGTTTTTGCATCTAGAAGGAATGAATGACCTATAAATTTTAGCCTCTATTGTTTTGTAGATGTGCATCTTATTGCAGTATTCAAAATTTCACAGCTCCATCTAAAGTTTTCTCATTTTTCTATTTACACTCTCTAAGCTTATTCACTTCATATTTCGTAGCTATACAAAGGTAATGAAAAAGAGGCAGATGATAAGTGTGTTTATGGTATCTGATGTGGTAGAAGTAGGATGTCGTTTTTATTTTTTATCGATCTCGTTGTAATGATTTTCAACAATATAACTTTGAAGTTATACACATCCAATTTCTCTTCATATTTTCCATGTTTTATGCTAAATATCTCGTACTGTAAAAGTTTAATATTATAGGTGGAGACTCAGTAAGTGTGTTACAATCTCGATGTAGTTCGATTAAATGTTGGCACTTTTATAGCTGAAGTTTTATTTGTCCTTCAAAAATAGATTATGGTTTATGGTCGAAGATAGGGTAGTAGAAGAATGACATGAAGATTTATGAGTTGATAGATCATTATGTGCACAGGGGAATCAGATAGAGCCCATTTTGCTGCAAAACTCAAAGGACATGTCCTTTAAGCTTACAAACTTGTGTATCTTTTTGTATTTTCCTTCAAATATTGATTGGTTCCTTGTCTTTAATGATTTATTATTTTCTCTACTTATTACAAGAAAAATATAAAGAAATATTACAAGAAAAAGTAGTATCTCAAACGGATATTGATCAATGCGAAGCATATTACCAAGCTGCGGGAGAATCGTATCCCTCAATTGCAAGTGACGATCGTATCCCTTAATCTCCCACAACTTTCGTTTTTGATAATGTTATGTCTTTTGGAAATTACAAATTGCATAGTAACATTTTGATGAACGTAGGTTTATTTCAGAGTACTTGATGGTTTAATTTGGGTTTTTGAGTTTCTATTAATGTATTATGAATCGTTTATGAGTATTATATTATACAAATATTTTTCAAATTTTAGTATTTAATAATTTTTTATTTATTTTATTTGAGCAATGCTTATTTAGCAACTATTTGGTCCTCACTATGAAAAGAATGTTGGCGATGGATCAACCACGAATTATTAAAGGACTAAAATATTGTAACAGAATATGTTGCGACGAAAATTCATCGCATATTTATCCAAGATTACGAAATGAATAACGAAATTAGCAACAAAAATATATAAATACAATGACGAATAAGTCCATCGCTAACATTTGATGACGGAAATGTTTTGTCACTAAGACATTGCTAAACGTTTGACAGAACTCATTTTTTCGCCATATAATTATGAAATTAGAAACAAAGTTATATAAATATAATGACGACTAATTTTGTTGCTAACAGGTGATGACGAAAATATTTCGTCACTATGATGTCGCTAAATTTGTGACGGAACTCATTTTTCATCACTAAGAGCTTACTAACGAGTGAAATAGCAACAATCTATTATTTGTTGTTAATCCATAACTAGTCATGATTATTGATGGATTTTCATTATATAGTGATAGATTGTGTCAATCGGTAAACTCTACTTTTTATAGTGTATGGTCTCATACTTATTACAAGTAGTGTACTAATCCCATCTCTTCCTATTCCTCAACATTTTAGGTTCCGGTCATTGAAAGGCTTTTGGAGACGATTTTGAAGATGACTTTTGATCATCCAAGTTGGGTAGGTCCTCACCTTCCGAGGTCAATGCCAATATCAAGCTATGAAGTTGTTTTGTATTAAGACTATTATGTTTATTTCCTTTCATTTGAGTATTAAACATTTGTATGACCTATAGGTGGTCTTATTTTATTGATGTATGGGCTAGGCCCAATTTGATATTCCCTTATTAGATGGTTATGAGATGAGACGACTATTTTAAGACTATGTTATCTTCTATATATCTATGTGCAATAAAAGCAAAAGACTAAGTAATCTTCCTATATGAACGGTCTATTACTCGATATGTATATACTATGAGTATGTACAGGACTATGTAAACCTCAAATCAAAAGTAATGAAAAGTTCTAAATTTTCGCTAAATTTGACTTATGAATGTAATGATGTAAGCTAAGAGGCTAGTCCTAGTCCTCGAAGAGGACAACAACGCCAGTTACATCTAGGGGGCATTCCTGAATGTGACAAACTTAGTATCGGAGCATAAGGTTAAATACCAATCGACATCTCTCTCAACTACAACTATGTAGGTTTATATTTATAATCGTGAAGCATGCCACACTTATGGATAGGAATCTATGTGATTCTTTGGAAACTCGCACTTTCTTGGAATCTAATATCGTGCCACTAGAGTATACTTCTGTGCTTTTGCATCTAATCCTCTTATTGTTATTATAGGCAATGAATACTCGAAGGAATGCGGCACAAAGACTTAAATAAGAGATTGCCAATTCGAGAGTTCCTCCCCGTGGTGATCAAGTTCCTCTTGTTGAGGAAGATGTGAATGATGACTAAGCCCCGATGAATCCTCCTCCTTTGACGGATGAGAACATAAGGGCCGCTCTTCTCCAAATGGACCAAGCCATTACTACCCAAGCACAAGCCGCCACTAATTAAGCCATATACATGACGGCCCAAGCAAATCGGGAGGTTGTACCCCGAGCACACCAACAAGTTGCTACCATGGCCTCCCTTCTAAGGGATTTCACTAGGATGAATCCTCCTACATTCTACGGGTCCAAGTTTGAAGAAGACCCCTAAGAGTTCATTGATGAAATCTACAAAATCCTTTATTCTATGTGGTTGTCTACTAGTGAGAAGGTTGAGTTAGCCACTTATCAACTCAAGGATGTGGCTCAAGCATGATATGTCCAACGAAGGTACAATAGGCCGTCTAGGGGTGACCCGGTCACTTGGGAGGTGTTCAAAAAGGCTTTTCTTGACCGGTTTTTTCCTAGGGAAAGATGGAAGCTAAAGTGGTGGAGTTCATCAACCTTTTCCTAGGAGGTACGAGTGTGCTTGTATACTCCTTGAAATTCACTAAATTGTCAAAATATGCTCCTTCTTTGGTTTCCGATACTAGAGATGAAATGAGTCATTTTGTGACGGAGGTGTTCGATGATTTACAAGAGGAGTGTCATTAGGCTATGCTACATGACAATATGAAAATTTTTCATTTCATGGTTCATGCCCAACTTGTAGAATAGGCAAGGGATAAGAGGAAGAGCAGAGATGCCAAGAGGGCAAGATCTTTTTATGGTGGTTCTTCAAAAGAATAGGCTTGAGATTAAAGACAAACCTAGGTTTAAGAAGAGGGTTTCTAATAAAGTACATTTTAAATGCCCTAAGGCTAGAGATGATAGGGTGTCTAACCCTAAGTCTAAGGAAAGGATACTAGTCCACCAACCAAGAAGCAAATTTGTGAAAATTGTGGCAAGATGCACTATGGTGATTATTTTAAGGGGACGGATAATTTTTTCGGTTGTCGTAAAAGTGGGCACAAGGTTAAGGATTGCCCTAATATGAGGGGTCAAGACAAGGGTAGTGGGCAAGCAATTGGTTCAAATGAGGCTCCGAGGAAGAATCACTTTTATGCTCTCCACTCTAGGGGTGAGCAAGAGACTTCTCCCGAGTGGTGATCGGTATGCCTAAAGTTTTCTCTATTTATGTATATTATTTACTTGATCATGGTGCTACTTTATCATTTGTTACTCCCCTAGTGTCTAAAAAGTTTGACATTTTGCCAGATATTTTGCATGAACCTTTTATAGTGTCTACCCCGGTGGGTGAGTCGGTTGTCGCAAAAAGGGTGTATAGAAATTATCCTATAAATTAGCCAACAGAGTTTCTTTTGTTGATCTAGTAGAACTTCATATTCTAAATTTTGATGTCATTTTGGGTATGGATTGGTTGCATGCTCGCTTTGCCTCTATATATTGTAGAACAAGGGTGGTGAAGTTTAAATTTCCAACTGAGCCAGTTTTAGAGTGGAAGGGGGAAAACTCTATTCCTAGAGGCCGCATCATCTCTTATTTGAAATGCAAAATGATCTCTATAGCGTGTTTATACCATATAATAAGAGACAAGATTTAGACTCGAAATTCTTTTTGTTGAGTCGGTCCCCATAGTGAGGGAATTTCCAGAGGTCTTTCCTAATGATCTTCCCGGTATTCCTCCCGAATGGGAAATTGATTTTGGTATAAACTTTTTAATGGATACAAATCCCATTTCAATTCCTCCTTATTGGATGGATCCAGCCGAAATTGAAAGAGTTGAAGGCTCAACTCAAATATCTACTAGACAAAGTCTTCATTAGACCTAGTATTTCTCCATGGGGTGCTTCGGTTTTGTTTGTGAAGAAGAAGGATTGTTCCCTTAGGATGTGCATTGATTACTGCCAGCTTAATGAAGTCACTATTAAGAACAAGTATCCTCTCCCTTGGATTGACAACTTGTTTGATCAACTGTAAGGGGCAAGCTACTTTTCTAAGATTGACTTGAGATCAGGGTATCACCAACTTAGAATTAGAGGTGAGGACATACCAAAGACGGTATTTAGGACTCGATATGGTCACTATGAGTTCTTAGTAATATCCTTTTGTTCACGAATGCCCAACATCGTCTATGGATCTCATAAGTAGGGTGTTTTGAAGTTACCATGATTCATTTGTCATTGTCTTCATTGACGACATCTTGGTGTAGTCAAAAAATAGGGGTGATCACATGAACCATTTCAGGGTGGTGTTACAAGTTCTTAAGGAGTATCAATTATTTGCCAAGTATAGAAAATGTGAGTTTTTGTTGAGGTCGGTGGCATTTCTTGGTCATATCATCTCGAGTAAGGGAGATGAGGTTGATTATCGAGGTGTTGAAAAATTGTCCTACACCTTTGACTCCACCCGACATTAAGAGTTTCTTGGGTCTAGCGGGTTATTATCGGAGGTTTGTGGATAGTTTTCCGTCCATTGCATCTCCTTTGACTGCTGTGACCCAAAAGAGTAAGAAATTTGAGTGGTCAGAAGCATGTGAGAGAATCTTCCAAATCTTGAAAGATAGGCTTACTTCCGCTCCGGTGTTGACTTAACCGGAAGGGTTTCATGTGTATTTTGATGCATCCCGAGTCGGTTTGGGGTGTGTGCTTATGCAACACGAAGAGGTTGTAGCCTTGTGCTTCTAGGCAACTTAAGGTGCATGAGAGAAACTATCGTACTCACGATCTTGAATTAGCGGTCGTGGTGTCTGCCTTGAAAAGATGGAGGCATTAATCATGTGGTGTCCTTGTTGATGTGTATACCAACCATAAGAGTCTCCAATATGTGTTTACCTAAGAGGAGTTGATTCTCTGACAAAGAAACTGGTTAGAATTGTTGAAGGATTACGACATGTGGTTGCGGTTGCTCTAAGTCGTATGACCATGGGTAGTGTGTCTCACATAAGTGAAGCCAAGAAAAACCTAGTGACAGATGTTCATAGGTCTCCTAGATTGTGTGTGAGGTTGGAAGATTCTCTGGATGGTGGTTTTATGGTTCATCATAACTCCGAGTCATCTTTGGTGGTTGAGGTGAAGTCCAAACAACACCTTCATCAACCATTTATGGAGTTGAAGGAATCGGTTCTTGGTAAGCTTAATGAATCATTCTCTTTAGGGGGGATGGTGTCTTGAGGTATCAAGGAAGATTTTGTGTTCCCAATGTAGATGGGTGAGGAACCTGATCCTTGAGGAAACCCATGGGTCCCATTACTCCATTTATCCGGTTTCGACAAAAATATACCAAGATCTTAGGGAAGTATTTTGGTGGGAAAGTTTGAAAAACGACATTGTAGAGTTTGTTGCTACATGTCCAAATTTCCATCAAGTGAAAGCCGAACATCGAAACACGGGTGGCTTACTACAAGAAATCCAAGTTCCTATTATGAAGTGGGAAGACATCAATATGGATTTTGTAGTAGGTTTGCCTCTGACTCAAAGGCAATGTGCTTCTATATGGGTGGTTTTGGATAGGTTGACCATGTCCGCTCATTTTATTCCTGTCAAGTCTACTTATTCGGCGGAAGATTATGAAACGATCTTCATAGATGACATTGTGTGTCGCCATGGTATTCTTTTATCCATCATATCGGATCGGGGTACACAATTCACATCTAGGTTTTAGAGGTCATTTCAAGAAGGGTTGCGTACTAAGGTAAAATTAAATACCATTTTACATCCCCAAACGTTGGTCAAGCGGAACATACTATTCAAACCACTGAAGATATGCTTAGGGCTTGTATTATTGATTTCAAGGGAAATTGTAATAAGCATTTGCCTTTGGTGGAGTTTTCATATAATAATATTTTTCGTTCATCCATATCCATGACTCTTTATGAAGCCTTGTATGGTAGGAGTGTAGGTCTCCTACTGGAAGGTTTGAAGTGGGTGAGCCTTCACTTCCTGGTCCCAATTTGATATATAAGACTTTGGAGAAAGTTCATATCATAACGAACCGGTTGCGAACAACCTTTAGTTGGAAAAAGTCTTATGTCGATCAGAGGAGAAGGGATTAAGAAGGTGATAAAGTGTATTTGAAATTTTGACTATGAAAGGGATGGTTATATTTTGTAAGAAAGGGAGTTTGAGACCTCGTTATGTGGGTCCCTATGAAATCTTAAAAAGGGTTGGTAAGTTTACTTATGAATTGAAACTTCCTAGTGAATTGGCTTCGATTCATCTAGTTTTCCATGTTTCCATGATTAAGAAGTGTATCGGTGATCCCGAGTCTATTCTTCCTATTGAGGGCCTTGGTGTTAAGGATAATCTCTATTATGAGTAAGTCCCGGTTCAAATCCTTGATAGGCAAGTAAACAAGTTAAGAAATAAAGGGGTGGCTTCCGTAAAGGTGTTATGGAAGAATCACCTATTTGAAGGTGCAACATGGGAGGCCGAGGCAGACATGAAGTCCCGTTACCCTCATATATTTGATAACTGAGGTTCGTAGTTCTGACTAATAACAAAAATAATGAAAAAAAATTGAAGTTTCTTTGATCTTTTGGTGAAGTTTTGCAAAATGTGAATTTTTGGATAGTGTTACAGTAATTATAGTGATGCTCATAATTTGCAATTTTGCTTGTTTCGAATCATGTTGTGCATTTTGATATGGTGAATCTTTTTTAAATGATATGTTGTACATTGGTAAGTTAAAATTTTGCATAATTGACTCATAAGTAATATGTTGAGCTCTTGTTGTTGTGAGAAGGATATTCCTCATAATTTAATATTGAGCCTTCTATAAGGTAATTGAAGTTTTTGAATTGCCATGTGAAATTGATATGGTTGATGTTTTTTTGTATTGTCGATTTGTTGGGCTTCAAGTCTTGAGCCTATTCCTTCCTTCAACTGATTTTTTAGTGTCATTCAGGGATGAATGTTCCTGGGGGGGGGGGAATATGTAAAACTTCGAAAATCTAAGACGTGTTATTAATCCTAACATAAATTCATAATGTCTACACACTGTTTTAAGGTCCATTTTAATGAATATAAGTCATTTAGGAAGTCCAGGAACCAAAACGTCTATGACGTTCGGAAACTAGTTCAAGGAGGTACTAGTGTGCCTTAGCCTATTTGAATAGTTTTTTGAAGTTCGAAAATGATGAAAATTTGTGGAAGAGTGTCTAACATGTTTTTAAGTTTATTCATGATGGAAACGTCCGGGTATGACTCCCCAAGGACCAACCAAGGGCCCTTGAGGAGGACCCTTGCGTTTGGGATCAGAGGACTGCCCAAGGCAGTATGCACTGATGAGTGCCATCGATGGGCGTATGCCTATCGACGTGGTGTCGATGGTCACTTAGCTAAAATCCTGGAGGGGTCATTTTGCATAGTCTCTGACCAAGATGACGGATATGCAGCACGAAAGGGCACAGTGGCTGTTGATTGACCCATGATCCATAGATCGTGGTGTTATATGTGGTCACTGTAATTTGTTGCATATTTTTTACTAAGTCCTAATTAGTTTCTTAAGGGTTTATGTCCTTAACCAAGCCTATTAAGTCAATTAATACCCCATATAAAGACCCCAACCCCATTAGACTAATCATAACTCACAAAACAAAACTCTCTTCTTTCTCTCTCTTGGAGAACACCATTAAAGACCAAGCTATGGGGGTTAAGGGATATAAAGAGACAATTTCCTACATCTATATTCATCCATTAGTAAGGTATTAGATCTAATTCACCTTTGATACTTCTTTCCTCAAAGGGTTCCATCAAATTTATATCAAAAGTCGAATTTTAAAGTGGGTTTCATCCAATCTCGAAATTGATGTAATGAATTGATTTTTTTATGATTTATTTTTCATAATATGAATAGATTAAAATTTATTCTAACTAAATTATGATATATCTTGATGGTTTGGTTTAATTTGTAGAAGCTGACCTCTATCCCTTAACTCTAGGTTGTGATCTTGATAAGAATTAGGTTATATTGATCAATTTACTTGGTTATTGGTTGAATTAATACTAGATGATTTTGGTACACTACTCATGAATGAATTATTATGATTTTTAGTCTTTCAGGGTAGTTCTTGAGAAGTTTATCTAGGCTATGAAGTATGTTGAGAATTGACCTATGTATGTTTTCTTAAGTTGTAATCTAGTATTGAATTGTGATGTAGTGAATCTTCTAGCCTTGTTCATGTTGGTTATTGACTTATGATGATGTATGCCCAAATTGGGTTGAATTAAAAATTTATGGAAAGACCTTGATGATGAATTATGAAGGAGACTTGGTAAGTCTTATGATCCCAATTGGAGTATTCCTTGTATTAGGATTGATAGGGTGGTATGATGATGAATTTAAATTTCTTGACTATGATTGTGATGTGTTGTCTTAAGATATAAAATTTTATAAGGATGGTAAATGATTTACCAATGTGTCTTATCATGATATGAAGATCTTAATGTGTTAACCTCACCTATATGAATTGTAATAAAAGTACAATTCTCATGCAATTCTTATTGAGCTATGATGATGATGATGAATATACAAGGGTTAGACCCTATGACCTACTATAGGCTAGGACGATTAATAAAGACATTAAAGACACTTCAAAAGGGACTCTAGCTTAGCACCGAGTGAACTAGAGTGAGGAGTGTCGCTTCCCACATAGGGAAGGCAGGATCACTAATGTACTCTTGAGATTGGAGACTACAATGCATGTAGCATAAAAAGGGTCCCAACTATATCTCCATGTACTTGAACTATGTTTCCGCCATAGGAATACTAGCTAGTTTATCCACGTAGTTGCTTTTTTCATGTTTTGGTACTACCTTGGAAAGTAGTTCGCCTTCTTTCGGTATAGGGTTCCATACTTCCGGATTCAACATTAGCTCATGTTGTATATGTTGGTTAGGGTGATATGTTCCCAAAAGATAAGATGAACTAAAGGAATGAATTCTAACTATGATAATCTAAGGGGTCTAGCTTAACCTAAGTAGGGGTATGGGACTCTACCTAAGCATTTCACTAGTTAGCCTTGAGGGGAGTCTTAAGAGGCTGTTTTTTATGTATAAATATGCTTATGATGATATATGATATGTATATGATGAAGTTGCACATTGTTGATACAATATGATGGATTAGTTTCCCTTATGTATATGTGTTGGTCCATATGGTTAAAGTAAGATGATATGTACTATTCAATGACATACTATGTGAAGTAGGATGTTAGTCATGATTCTTGGTGAGTTAGTTTATTGAGTAAGGTTATGGGGCTTATCTTAGTTGTTGCACTTGTTGATTTGATAGGAATTCATGGGTAGATGTCTTGCTTTGGTTATGTTGAAATGTACTCTTACACATACTTGTTGATATTATGACTTGGTGATGGAGTTACTTGACTATGTGTTTAATCATAGGATATACATGTTGACTTGAGTAGACTTGATGTTCTTTTTCTTGTGATGTAAATGTCTATGACTTAATGAACATGTATTATTGGTTGGTATGGTCTTTTTGAATATGCATAACGGTTTTTAATGAAAAGTGCATACTTTATAAAATGTCCCTTTTCTTAGCATGTTTTTAAAGTATGTGTGTATATGGTCATACGTAGTACAAGTGGTGTACTAACCCCATTTCTTCCTTTTCCTCAACATTTTACGTTTCGGTCGTTGAAGGGCTTTGGAGATGACTTTGAAGAATACTTGGAATTCTTGATCTCCAAGTTGGGTAGGTCCTCACCTTTCGAGGGCAATGCCAATATCAAGCTATGAAGTTTTTTTTGTATTAAGATTATTATGTTTTTTTTCTTTTCATTTCGGTACTAAACCTTTGTATGGCCTATATGTGGTCTT
The DNA here is from genome assembly GCF_001406875.1 of Solanum pennellii. Classification (NCBI taxonomy): domain Eukaryota; kingdom Viridiplantae; phylum Streptophyta; class Magnoliopsida; order Solanales; family Solanaceae; genus Solanum; species Solanum pennellii. Next base: position 42,938,484 of record NC_028648.1, on the reverse strand, counting down.
ATTGTATTGATATATGGGCTAGGCCCGATTTGATATTCCCTTATTTGAGGGATATGAAATGAGACGAATATTTTAAGACTATGTTTTTTTAATATATCTCTGTGAAATAAAAGTAGAAGAGTAAGTAATCTTCCTATATGAAGGGTCTATATATACTCGATATGTATATACTATATGTATGTAGAAGTCTATATAAACTTCCAGTTAGAAGTAATGAAAAGTTTTAAATTTTCCGGTAAATTTGACCTATGAATGTTATGATGTAAGCTAAGAGGCTAGTCCTAGTCCTCATATCTGCTACACTCAGTGGAAGGATAATAGGGGTACAGATGCAGCTCATTTTACTTGGGAGTGCTTTTGTGAGACTTTTCTGGACAGTTTTTTCCTTATAGAGTTGACAGAAGCAAAGGCTCACGAATTCATGAATTTAAGGCAGGGTAACATGAAGGTCCAAGAGTCTGAGATCAAGTTTAACCAACTTCCCAGGTATTATGCTCACATGGTTGCTTGCTCAAGGGATCAGATGAATCAGTTCTTGTATGGAGTGTCAGATTTGGTGAAAACTGAGTGTAGAAATGTTATGTAACTTGGAGATATTAATATTCTAGGCTTATGACTCATGCTCAGCAAGTTGAGGGTGATAAGCTTACGGAACAGGCCAAGGAGAATAAGAAGTCTAGGACTGGGAACTATGACTACTCTCAAGAGAAATATGGTGGTGGAAATCCCTCGCAGAGTCAGCAAAAGTTTTCAAACTTCAGCCCTTTCAATAGCTAGTGTTCCATCCTTCACGAACAGGTACGATCAGAAGGTTATGTCACAAGGCTCTAAGTCTCAGGGAAGTGTCCAAGACTTACCACACCTGCCCCATGTGTAGTAAGAGTCATCCAAATGAGTGCCTCGCAGGAAAGGAAGGATGTTTTGGGTGAGGTTAGTCTGGTCACAGGTTGAGGGATTGTCCTTCTAGACAAGGTCAAGAAGGTGGTAATGATAGACCTCAGTCTACAAATTCAGCACCACCAACAAGTCGCCAGACTCAGCAGGGTAATTCATCTGGTACAGGTGCCAGTCAACGCCTGAACAGGTTATATGCTCTTCAAGCTCACCAGGATCAGGAAGGTTCTCCTGATATAGTCACTGGTATGTTACGAGTCTTTGACCGTGATGTTTATGCATTGTTAGATCTAGAAGCTACTCTTTCCTTTGTAACTCCTTACATAGCAGTCCAATTTAGCGTCAGTCGAGAAACTCTCTCAGAACCTTTCTCAATCTCTACTCCAGTTGGCGGACCAGTTATAGCTACATGTGTATACACAAATTGCCCTTTAATAGTCTCGCAGGAAGTCACCTTAGCAGATCTTGTAGAATTATGGTAGACTTCAATGTCATTCTAGGCATAGATTGGTTATATTCATGTTATGCCTTCGTTAATTGTAGAACTATAATTGTTCATTTCAGTTTCCAAACGAACCACTATTAGTTAGGAAGGTAAATAACTTAACGTCTATGGGACGATTCATTTCTTACTGTAAGTCAAGAAGGATGATCTCTAAGGGTTATTACTGACATCTAGTTCGGGTTAAGGATTATAGCTCTAAAACCCCAACTGGTGAGTAAATTCTAATAGTCAGTGAGTTTCCAAAAGTGTTCCTGAAAGGGAAATCGACTTTTCAATTGATCTCCTTCCAAATACCAAACCTAAATCTATTTCTCTTGTAGAAACGGTCCAACAGAGCTTAAGGAATTGAAAATCAGTTGAAAGACCTTCTAGACAAGGGCATCATCATACCTAGTATTTTTCCATGGGGTACACTAGTGCTGTTCGTAAAGAAGAAAGATGGTTCTCTCAGAATGTGCATTCACTATAGATAGTTAAACAAGGTCACAATCAAGAATAAGTATCCCTTTTCCATCATTAATGACTTGGTTGACCAACTTCCAGGTAATAGCCATTTCTCAAAGATAGACCTCAGATCGGGTTATCATCAGCTTAGTGTAAGAGATAGTGACATTCGAAAAAAACCTTTAGAACTCGATATGGTCATTATGAATTTGTAGTTAAGTCGTTTGAAATAAAAAAATGCTCCTGCAGCTTTCATAGATTTGATGAACAGCGTGTTCAAACAGTACTTGGACTTGTTCCTTATCGTCTTTATTAATGATATCGTCATCTACTCTAGGAATGAAGAAGAACATGTGAGTCATTTTAGATTTGTTGTACAGACTCTCAAAGATCGTCAGTTATTCGCTAAGTTTCCAAATGTGAGTTTTGGTTGCAACCCGTTGCTTTCCTTGGTCACATTGTATCTAGAGAGGGGATCCGAGTCGATTTGTAGAAGATAGAAGTAGTGAAACAATGGCCTAGACCTACCTCTGCTAGATATATCAGAAGTTTCAATGGTCTAGCGGGTTATTGCAGAAGGTTCATGGAAGGATTTTCATCCATAGCCTCACCATTGACTAGGTTGACTCAGAATATGGTCAAGTTTCAATGGTCAGGTGATTATGAGAAAAGCTTTGCACAATTGAAAACTAGATTGAGACTAAAACTCCTGTGTTGACTCTACTAGAGGGTTCACATGGTTATGTGATCTATTGTGATACGTCCAGAATTTTCCCAAGTTGTGTGTTGATGTAGCGAGATAAGGCTGTAGCTTATGCTTCTAGACAACTTAAGGTGCATGAGAAGAACTATCCGACTTATGAACTCGAGCTTACAGCAGTGGTTTTTGCACTCAAGATTTGGAGACAATACTTGTATGCGGTTCATGTAGATGTGTTTCGTAACCATAAGAGCCTTCAATGTGTGTTCACCCAGAAAGACTTGAATATTCGCCACAGGATATGGCTTGAGTTACTTAAGGATTATGATATGAGTGTGCATTACCATCCTAGTAAGGCGAAGGCAGTAGCAGATTATATATGGGTAGTGTAGCCTATGTTGAGGAAGAAAGGAAGTAACAAGTGAAGGATGTTCACAAGCTTGCTCGCTTGGGAGATTGACTTAGAGCATATTAGACAGTGGTGTAACAATTCAGAATGGGGCAGAATCTTCTTTGGTAGTGGAAGTTAAGGAAAAGCAAGACAATGATCCAATTTTCTTGAGCTTAAGGGTGCAATCCATAATTATAAAGTGGAAGTTTTCTCCCAAGGGGGAGAGGTTGTACTTCGCTAGCAGGGTAGTTGTGCTTTCCTTATGTGGGCGACTTGAGACAGCATATTCTTGCAGAAGTCCATAACTCGAGATATTCTATTCATCAAAGTTCTACTAAGATGTACCGCAATCTACAGGAAGTCTATTGGTTGAATGGCATGAAGAGGGATATAGCAGATTTTTTGAGTAAGTGCCCCAATTTCCAGCCATTCAGGGTAGAACATGACAAACCAGGAGGTATAACTCAAGATATCAACATTCTTACTTGGAAATGGGATGTGATCAATATTGATTTCATCACAGGGTTACCTGGTACTCGAAGATAGCATGAAATTATTTGGGTGATAATTGACAGGATGACTAAGTCTTCTCACTTTTTGGTGGTCAAGACTACATATTCAGCGGAGGAATATGTCAAGATTTGCATTAAATATATTGGGAGGTTGCACGGGTTTCCTAGTCTATCATCTCATATAGAGTTTCTCAGTTTACCTCTCATTTCTAGAAGTCATTTTAGAAGGGTGTTGTTACTCAGGTTAACTATAGCACAACATTTCATCCTCAAACGGATGGACAGGCAGTGCGTACCATTCAGACCCTAGAGGATATGTTGGAGATCCTGTGTGATCGATTTCAAGAGTAGTTGGGATGATCACCTTCCTCTTATTGAGTTTGCCTACAAGATGGCCCCCTAGGAGGCACTGTATGGGCGTAGATGTAGATCTCATGTTAGTTGGTATGAAATAAGTGAAGCAACTTTGATAAGGACAGATTTAGTCCTTTATTCTAAAGAGAAAGTGCAATTTATTAGAGATAGACTTAAGATAGCCCAGAGTCTTCAAAAATCTTATGAAGATGTAAGGAGAAGGGAACTTGAGTTCCAAGTTAATGATTGGGTTTTCTCGAATGTGAAACCTATGAAGGGGGTGATGAAATTTAGCAAGAGAGAGAAGGTCAGTCATAGATAAGTAGGCCCTTACAAGATTATTAAATGGGTTGCCAAGGTGGCATATGAGTTAGAGTTTCCAGCAGAACTCGCTGCAGTGCATCCAGTCTTTCGCGTCTCTCTCTTAAAGAAGTATGTGCGTGATCCAGTCTCTGTACTGCCATTAGAGAGTGTGTTGGTGAAAGATAATATTTCTTATGAGGATTACCAGTTGAGATTCTTGACTATTAGGTTAGAAGGTTGAGAAACCAAAATGTCACTTCAGTCAAGGTTCTATGGAGGAGTCAGTCCGTAAAGGGAGCTACTTGGAAAGCAGAAGTAGCCATGAAATCCAAGTATCCTCACGTCTTTCCTTTCGGTTCCGCTCCAACTTGAGGTAATAATTTCTCTTCAATTTTTTAGTTATTCATGCGTGAATTCATTCTTTGAATCGTGTTTTATCAGTTTGAACTTGAATTTCAGTGTATTTGCAGGTTCTTGGAACTCAATTCAGTCAAAAACGCAGTCCTCAATGTTTGATGGTAGGGGCTGAAGCTTTCTACCTCTATTTCATCTAGTCTAGTCATCATTCGAGGATGAATGTTCCCAAGGGAGAGATAAAATAACACCCCCTATCCAAAACAGACCAGACATAACTTTTTTTTAAAAATTGCAGGTGCAATCTACAGTCACAACCTACGGACCATAGTTTAATCTACGACCCATACTGTGGGTCTATGGTTCACCAGAGTAGCCCCTCCCAAAACTCAGTTCTAAAAAATGGACTAAGTCTCGACCCACGGATAGACCTATGGTCCGTAATTTATACCATGATATGTGGTATGTGTTCGTGGATCAATACTCTTGTTACCTAGCCTATGACATGAACTACGGACGACAAGAACAGACCGTCGTTAGATCTACGGTCTATAGATCTGACCGTAGGTGATGGTTAGTAGTTAGTTATGGGGCGAATTACTGATTGGATCAACTTTAATTGATCATAACTCTTAGCACAAGAACGAATTAAGTAATCTATGACCTATGATATGATGGGATAATTGAATTATCTTTCCAAGGCCACCAAGTTTGCTAACATCTGACCTCCAAGTAAAAAGTTATGCCCAGTTTGGTGAAGGTTTGAAAAGAAGACTAAAACGATGGATTGTCAATTGAACGACGGTCAGTCAGTCCAGGTTGGCGATTGCTCCGATAGCAATTGTTTCAGGGATCTTTTGGTCTTTTCCTAGTTCGCTTAACCCCTAAGTTACATCGTTTAAATCCTAAATGATGAGATTTTAATAAGTTTAAGACTAGAAATATAATGAAACTTACTTAAGTCAAATCATTAATCAAAACATAGGAAATTAGAAGCAAGAAAAGAGAACAAGGTCAAGAACCATTGTTCAAGAATGCAACAAGGTTATATCAGTTCCAACACTGTAGTCTAAAGATTTTTCTGTGGAATTGATCACCAGGTATGTGGGATTTCACTAGTGGGTTCTTTTCACCCATTGCGTCTCTAGATATCAATCAGATTCTTGATTCCCTTATCATGATTAGACTTACGATTTGAAGAACTTCAACAGATTACCATGACATACTTAGTTATATTTTCCCAATCAGATTACCATGTTATTACTCAGTTTATTCTATGAATTTATGAACCCTAGATGCATATTTCTTTAGTTCTTGAATTACACATGCTAGGTCAGATATTTCAGTTACTTCAGATATACATGCCTTAGTAATTAATGCATCATTACCAAAATTATTGTTGCATTCTCAGTTTGCATGTTTTGAGTTATCCAGTATTTACAAAAATTCAGTCATAATTACTTAGTGATCATGCCAGCATACCTTTATACCTCTAAGAGGGTATATTGAGCCTTACCGATGGGGTATATATATATATATATATATATATATATATATATATATATACACATTAAGTTATTTTTTAATTTAAATACTAATACTTTTAATCTTTCTTTACAGCAAATGTTGCATTATACTAAAAAAATATCAACTAAGTAGATATGTGGCAAAAGAAACACAAGTGTCCATTTACAAGGAATTATCCAACACAATTGAAGATATTAAAGAATTATGAAAGAGAGGAACAAAGGTTGAGCAAATATGAAAAATAAAGTTGAAACATATGGTAGCATGATAGCCACGAAAATGGAAAACAAGCATAAGACAAGTTAAATGAAAAAACTTTGTCAAATGTTGGTATACATTTTACCTACCATTTTGACTTTTTCAAAATTATCAACTACAAAGTGAAAAAAATGGAAGAAAATGATGATTTTCTTCTTCGGAGAATTGTTATAAATTGCACGAGTAATGAGTTGAAATAGCTGTATAGAGAGGGCCAAAAACAAAACAATCGATATATTTCTTTAATTTATTCTTGTACTACTTTTTTAAGTAGTTGATGTTGAAAATTATTCTAGTTCTTCTTGAATATTTCTTCTATTTTCTTATTTAATGGAGAAGAATATTTTATGTGTATGAACTTAAGCTATAGATTTCATGTGTGTGAACTTAAGCTATAGATTTCTTTTTTATTTATTTATAGTTAAATATTATTTTATTTATTAACATATATCAATTGATTACTAAGATTTAACATATTTCTAATTTTGTAATCGACAGAGGCGAAAGAAGTAATATTGTTAATTGGACTATTTGTATATTGCTAATATTATAGTGACATCTATCTGTTTTATGTTATGATTAATCTACACTTATTTGTAATCGGAAGAGGCAAATAGTGTAATAATTAGTGATAACAAGTAAGTTAATCAAAAGAGATTTACTTAGAAAAATATATTTTAGTTCAAGTACACATTTCTCGTTCTTAAATATTACTATTTTGGCAATTAAATTGTATAACCTAGAGGAGTGCATTTGATTGTTTAATTTAAGTAATAATATATAAATATAATCGTGAGAGGTATTTATAATTTTTGAGAAATATAAATTTAGGATTAAATAATTTACTTTATATAAAAATAATGAATGAAGTCAAGATCGCCAACTCCTTTTAATATATTGTGAAAACTAAAGTATTTTCTCTACTTTTTGTATTATTAATTAATTGACTCACCCTTCAACTATTTTTTATTTTCTTAAATAGTATTTAAAACATGAAACATCTGTAGAATAGACAAACCAATCTCTGTGGGTTCGACATTTTTCTACACTATTATTGGACACACTGCGGGTTAAAAATATATACATTCAATGTCTCATCACATTTTTGGCATCGTTGCCGAGGATTGTCACAAATCTACTATATGTTAATTTTTTTACTACTAATTTGAGTTTTAAAAAAAATTAAAATCATTTTTCTAAATTTTCAGGAAATATATGACCCGTTCTTCTTCAGGAAATTGGTTACATATAATTCTGAAATCGAAAAATCAGTACGGTTGTTACGAAAAGAACAAGCCTCTCAATCTAGGATATCTTTACAAGAAGAAATGGAGAACAACGAGCATAATAATAACAATCCTCTTCCACCACATCAAGTGGAAGAACAGTTTGATGAGTAGCACCACAACGTGATAGGATTCTTAGAGATTATGCAAGACCTGATCACTTTGAAGGAGAATCAATTGTGCGGAGGCCACCAATAGCAGCAAATAACTTTGAGATCCGTACTGGCTTAATTTAAACCATCCAAAATTCATGTCAATTTACAGGTGATGCAGTTAAAGATCCTCACACTCACCTGATTGATTTTCTTGAGCTACTTGAAACTTGTAAGTACAATGGTGTCATAATGCAATTAGATTGCGACTTTTTCCTTTTTCACTAAAAGGAGAAGCAAAGACATGGTTACGTAGCTTACGAAGATGTTCTATTAGCAAATGGGATCAAATGACCCAAAAATTTCTTAACAAGTACTTTTCACTTGAAAAAAATATGAAGCAAGAAATTAATAATTTTATGCAAACTGATATCGAATCTGTTTATCAGGCTTGGGAAAGACGAAGTTCAATGCTAAAAAAATGTCCACCCCGTGGAATCTCAGATCCCGATATATTATACATTTTTTATCATGGTCTAAAACCATCAGCTGGAAATGTAATTGATGCTGCATCAGGAGGATCTATAATGAGCAAAACAACTGCAGAAGCAATACAACTACTTAATGAAAATTCAGAAAATGTAGCTCAATGGGCATCTAACTGAGTGATTATCAAAAAATCAGTAGGAATTAATCAAGTTGAAGCTTTAAATTCATTGACCCAACATATCACAGCTCTAACACAAAATTTGAGGCATTTCAGGTAAGTTCTTAATCTCAACTTGAAAATGGTGACGTTTGTGGAGGTAATCATCCGAATCTTTCAGTGCAAAATGATGAACATGTAAACGCTATTGGGTATAACAATAACTATCCATTTAGTAGTTCTATGGCACAAAAACACCAAAGATTTCAATGGAGTAATCCTAATGGCGCTGAGACTCCTCAACGATGTTTTAATCAAAAGCAGCAAGGGCCATCTAGTTTTCAAAATCAAAATAGAGGGCAACAGAACTTTCAGCAGTACCAACAACAATCTCAAATCAATAAACAATCAAACATTGAAGATTTGCTTCATAATCACCTGAAGGCTACTAATGAGCTGATACACAAACACATCCGGGTCACTAATGAGAAGGTTGGCAGCCATCATTCAGCTATCAGAAACTTGGAAATTCAGGTAAGCCAAATAGAAACACTTGTATCTAGACAAATTCAAGGTTCTTTACCAAGCAACACTGAGGAAAATCCAAAGGAACATCTCAAAGCTATCTCCCTGCGCTCAGGTAAAAATCTTAATGATCCATATGCAGGTAAACACGAAGACTCACAAAATGTGAAACAGGTAAATGAAAGTGAGAATAAAGAAAAATTTGAGTTTTTAGAAAAACAAAAAGATAAATAAAAAGAGGTACAAGAAAATGAATTGATGAAAAATTTTTAATCTGAGGCTCTCCACTTTCCCCAGAAAATTAAAAGAGAAATGCTTGACAAACAGTTGTCGAAGTTTCTTGAAATCTTAAAACAACTTTATATTAATTTTCCTTTCACAGATGCTTTGAATCAAATGCCTTCATATGATAAATTTCTTAAGGATATTTTGTCAAGGAAAAGAAAATTGGAAGAAGTTTGGGTACTTAAGCTTACAGAAAATGTAGTTTTGTACTTCAAAATAAGCTTCCACAGAAACTAGGTGATCTAGGAAATTTTACTATACCTTGTACTTTAGGAGGTGCTCATTTTGAAAAATCATTATGCGATTCAAGTTCTCAGATTAATTTGATGCCTTTTTCAATTTTTAGAAAATTAGAACTTAGTAAGATGAAAGATATCGGGGTATCTCTTACATTAGATGACCAAAGTACTAAAAACCCAAGAGGAATAATTGAAGATGTTCTTGTAAGGGTTGACAAATTCATATTTCCTGTAGATTTTATAGTACTTGAAATGGAAGAAAATACTTAAGTTCCATTAATTCTAGGTAGACCATTTCTTGCAACAGGAAGAGCAATTATTGATGTCCATTAGGGACACTTGATACTGCGAGTTGATGAGGAAAGAGTAATCTTTGACATGCAGAAACTATTAAAATTTCCTGAGGATGAATCATTAACTTTTTATTTTCATATTGATTTGATAGATGATCTTGTAGATGAATACAAGGATGATCAGTTGATTTCTGATTCATTAGAAAGATGTTTGGCCAAGTCAGGTACCACAAGTGATGACAACTTCACAATAAGAAAAGAAGCAGAAACACTAGAAAAAGATACAGAAGTTGAGGAAGTCTCACCAGAAGAAGTTCAACCAAAAATTGAACTCAAATCGTTTCCAACTCATTTGAAGTATGTCTTTCTTGACTATGAATTATTTCCAGTCATCATTTCCTCTTCTTTAACTACTGAACCAGAGGGAAAATTTATTAGATTGTTGAAAGAACATACAAGAGCCATAGGATGGACAATAAATGACATCAAAGGAATAAGTCAAGCCATTTGCATGCATATGATCCTCATGGAAGACAATTATAAACCAATAGTCCAACCCAAAGGAGATTAAATCCAAAAATGCAAGAAGTTGTCAAAAATGAAGTGGTAAGACTTTTAGCAGCATGTATTATTTATCCAATATCAGACAGTCCATGAATAAGTCCTACACAAGTAGTACCAAAGAAAGGAAGAATGATTGTAATAATGAATGAATATAATGAACTCATTCCTACAAGAACAGTCACAGGATGGAGAGTTTGTATTGATTATAGACAACTTAATAAGGCCACAAGAAAAGATCATTTTCCTCTTCCTTTTATTGATCAAATGTTTGAGAAAATTGCAAGTCATGGTTTCTATTGTTTTCTTGACGGGTATTCTGGATACAATCAGATATCAGTTGCCCCTGAAGATCAAGATAAAACCACGTTTAAATGCCCCCAAGGTACGTATGCTTATTCGAAAAATACCATTTGGATTATGCAGTGCTCCTGCTACATTCCAGTGTTGTATATCTGCAATTTTTGCAGATATGAATTAAAAGTTTCTTGAAATATTCATGGACGATTTCACACTTTTTGGTAAGACATTTCAAGATTGTCTATGTCATTTAGCTTTGGTACTTAAAAGATGTGAAGAGACAAACTTGTTTCTTAATTCGGAAAAATGTCATTTCATGGTAAAAGAGGGAATTGTTTTAGGACATAAAATTATTGCTAGAGGAGTAGAAGTTGATAAAGCAAAAATTGATCTGATAGAAGGATTGCCTCCTCCAAATACTGTAAAAGGTATTAGAAGTTTCTTAGGACATGCAGGTTTTTACAGAAGGTTTATAAAAAAAAATTCTAAAATTTCAAAACCACTTACTAACCTACTAATGAAAGATGTGAAGTTTCAATTTTCAGATGAATGCAGAAAAGAATTTGAGATACTCAAGGAACAGTTGTCTAAAGCTCCAATAATTGTTTCTCCTGATTGGAGCCAGCCATTTGAAATAATGTGTGATGCAAGTGATACAACAGTTTGGAGCGGTATTGGGACAAAAAAAAAGATAAAATTTTTAGGCCCATTTACTATGCTAGTAGAACACTTAATGAAACGCAAAGGATTGTGCCACAACCGAAAAAGAACTACTAGCAGTAGTATTTGTGTTTGACAAATTCATTCTTATTTAATTGGAAAAAGAGTTAATGTATTCATTGATCATGCAATTTTAAAGTATCTCTTAACAAAATAGGATGCTAGACCTAGATTGTTAAGATGGATACTCCTTCTACAAGAATTTGATCTTGAAATAAAAGATCAAAAGGGATCAGAAAATCAGGTAGCTAGTCATTTGTCTCGCTTGGAAAATCCTCCTACAGAGACAACGGATATTAAAGAGGAATTTACTGATGAGCAAATCTATGCAATTACAGCAGATGTAAGCCAACCACCATGGTTTGCTGACATCGCTAATTATTTGGTTGGAAGATGGATTCCAAAAGATTTTTCTTATGAACAAAGCAAAAAACCTTAAGAAAGATGCAAGACATTACTATTGGGAAGATCCTTACTTGTTTAAATTTTGTGGAGATAATATAATCAGGAGATGTCTACCAGAGATAGAAATGAACATCTTAAGTCATGTCATGATGGAGCAGTTGGAGGACACTACGGGGGAATAAAAACAGCCGCAAAAGTACTTGAAGTAGGTTTTTTCTGGCCCACTCTATTTAAAGATGCAATAAATTATGTCGCCGCTTGCGATAAATGCCAAAGAAGTGGTAACATTTAAAAAAGGGATGAAATGTCTCTTAACTCTATTCAGATATACGAAATATTTGATGTTTGGGGCATCGATTTTATGGGTCCATTTCCTTCGTCAAATGGTTGTGAATACATTTTAGTAGCTGTTGACTATGTCTCAAGGTTGGTAGAAGCAGTAGCTACTAGAAAAAATGATAATCGTTTTGTATGTAATTTTCTTAAAAAGAATATATTTTCTAGATTTGGAACTCCACGAGTTATCGTAAGTGATCAGGGAACTCATTTTGTAAATAGACAATTTGCTAGTTTATTTTCAAGATATGGAGTAACTCATAAAACAGGAACTCCATATCATGCTCAAACAAGCGGGCAAGTAGAAGTATCCAACAGGGAGTTAAAAAGTTTTCAGAAAACAGTTGGATCTTCTCGAAAAGATTGGTTTACAAAATTAGATGATGAATTATGGGTATATAGAACCGCTTTCCAAATACCTATTGTCACATCTCCTTATAGATTAGTCTTTGGAAAATCTTGTCATTTACCTGTTGAATTGGAACATAAAGCTTATTGGGCTTGCAACTTAATGAATTCGATGAGTTTAGAATTGAAGCATCTGAAAATGCTAAATTGTACAAAGAAAAGACAAAAATATGGCATGATAAACTCATTCGCCATAAGGAATTTAAAATTGGAAATCATGTTCTATTGAACAATAGTCGATTGAGACTATTCCCAGGAAAATTCAAGTCACTGTGTACATTGTAACAGAAGTGACCCCTTATGGTGCAATCGGAATACAACATAGTAATGGGGGAGAAAAAATCAAAGTAAACGGTCATCCGTTGAAACCTTATGTCACCAGAATTTCAACAACCAAACGTCAACAATTCTCTTTGCTTAGAATAATTTTAAAAAGTTGAGCTTGCGACATTAAATTCAGATCTATTTTCTTCTTTCCTCTTATATATATATATGCATGTTTTCCTTAATTATTTTTTTCCTTAAAACAGAGGATTCCCAAGAAACGAGAAAACATGGAATTAATTCAAAATTGGGGATGCAGTTCATAGAAAAAAAATCAGGGATGCATTATTATTTTTATTTTTTACGTAGTGTGTCATTAGACATGACATTGTTTAAGTGTGGGAGTACATGAATATGTTTTCGTTTATGTGAGTTTTTTTTTTCAAAAAAAATAATAAAAAACAATTATGTGTGCTTTTTTAAAAAAAAAATAATAATTAAAAAAAGTGTGTGTGTGTGTGTGTGTATATATATTTATATATATATATATATAAAATTTTTGCCTTGTTTATTATTTCTAAAGTCTTAGCTGCTACTGAAAAGAACATCTTATAGACATAAAATTCCCTCTGAACTTATTAGGATAAGTCAGTTACACGCTTAAACTATTGTGGTGACCTTTTACACACATTAATTATTTGAAAGTGAATTTATTTCAATCCTCACACACATACTACCTGTCACGTGATGAGAGAGTGTTTCACACTCGTGCCACATCATCTCCATGTCACTGCCACATCAATAATTACGTGAGATTTCAAAAAAAACAATATCTATATCACCCAATTGCTTTTTCTTCGTTGTAAACCATCAAATCCACCATTAAACTACCACCATTAATGTTACCTTTATCACCAAATTCACGTCTCCACCACATATTTCATCACCCATAATCAATTCACCACCAGAATCTTCCCACAACCATAACCANGATCATAATATTTTGACCGAACATTTTTTTTAGGATTTTTAGTTGTTATCTTTATTTTGATAAACAAAATTGGCTAAAATTGATTTGATTTAAAAATGATGGGACACAAGAAAGATAAATCTAACCGAATTTCATTCAAGAGTTGTATGGCTATCTTTCCAAACTCATATTTTCTTATTGGTAATTGAAAGTGTGGTGTTCACTAGTCCCAAGTGCATTGTGTGGAAAGTGTATATTACCTTGTTCTCATGCTTATTTCAAAAATCTATAACTTGACTTGAACGTGGTTTGAGACAAATTTTTAGGTAGATTTTGAGTTGAGAAATGAAAGTAGGCCTTCCTTGTTTAAACATGATCTGAATTGACCTACCTTTTATGATTCTTTATCACTTTAAAACCCCCTTGAGCCTAAATAAATTACCCTTTTTTTTTTACCAAACTTTAGTCTTCAACCTTATTTTAATCATCACTTAATATTTATTCACCCTATATTCCTTTTAGGCACTTTGAGAATAATTTTGAATGACAAAGCTAAGAGCGAATGATCAAAGAAAATATATAAAGAAAAATCTCTTGAGACATCAAAAAAAAAAGAAAAAGAACAACAAAAAAAATTGAAAACAAAAAGAAAATAAAATTAAGGTTCAAAAGGAAATTACTGAAAACAGTGCTTGAGCTAGAAAATGAAATGTAATGCCTAAAAGGAAATTCTAGTCACTATTATCCATATATATCATGTCCATCCTTAAGCTTACATTACAACCTTATAAAATTCCTACACGATCTCAACTCGAAGACTCCTATATTAGTGGAGAATCACACAACAGTCAAGTTTATGATTATTTTCGATAACATGAGACACTTCTTTGTTGAGAGTGAGTGAATTTTCTTTACGTATGCCCTTCATTAATTCATATTGTGTGATATATGGGCATCTCTATTCATTCGGTAAGAAAAACTTGGGATTAGGAAATATCGATATATTTCTTTAAGTTCTTCTTGTACTACTTTTTTAAGTATTTGATGTTGAAAATTATTCTATTTCCTGCTTTTAATTAAATATTGGAATTATTCTTCTTGAATATTTCTTCTATTTTCTTATTTAATGGAGAAGAATATTTTCATTAGTAATAATATTTCTATTATAAAGTAATTTTCGTTTGTGTTGGGAAGTTGACGGATATTGATATTCTTATATAATAGTAGTTATATATCTAAATTTTATGTGTTTGAACTTATGCTATATATTTCATTTTTATTTATTTTATTGTTAAATGTTATTTTATTTATTAACATATATCCATTGATTACGAAGTATTAACATATTACTAATTTTGTAATCGAGAGAGGCGGAAGAAGTAATATTGTTAATTGAAGTATTGGTATATTGCTAATATTGTAGTGACATCTATCTATTTTATGTTATAATTAATCTACACTTATTTGTAATCAATATAGGTGAATAGTGTAATAATTAGTTATAACAAGTAAGTTAATCGAAAGAGACTTACTTAGAAAAATATGTTTTAGTTCAAATACACATTTCTCGTTCTTAAATATTACTATTTTGGCAATTAAATTGTATAACCAAGGGGAGTGCATTTGATAGTTTAAATTTAGTAATAATATATAAATATAATCATGAGAGGTATTTATATTGTATGAGAAATATAAATTTAGGAATAAATAATGTAGAAATATTGAGTGAAGTCAAGATCCCCAACACCTTTTAATATATTGTGAAAATTAAAGTATTTTCTCTACTTTTTGTATTATTAATTAATTGATTCACCCTTCAACTATTTTTAATTTTCATAAATAGTATTTAATACAAGAAACATATGTAGAATAGACAAATCAATCTCTGTGGGTTTGACATTTTTCTATACTATTATTTGCCACACTGCGGGTTAAAAATATATACATTCAGTGACTCGTAATGTATTCATCGGACTACACATTTAGCTCATGTGATTTTATTATCGGTTATTAGTAGCTCCCACAATTAAGTTATACTCTATTTCATTGACCATATTTAAAGTCCAATTAGTATTCAGTATCAGCACATTATAAATTTGGTCATTGGATCCAGTTAGCTCAACGTTCATTATATCATGTTTAGAATATTATACATGCTTTTGTGCTTGTTCAGTTATGCTTTATTTTAGCTTTACTCTATCCTACATGCTGAGTACCTTTCAAGTATAGACGCATACGTTCTCTATATATTCTCGTGATGCAGATGTAGGTTCAGGTTCTCAACATCCAGATCACACTTAGATCGATTCTCGATTTCCAGTTCATCAGAATCAGTGGTGATTCCAATTCTCCAAGGAAATAGTCATGAGCTTATTTTTTCAGCATTTTTAGTCCTTTAGTTTCAATTTTTGTTAGACTTAGTTGGGACCTGTGGTAGTATTTCCTGTCGGTTAGAGGCTATTTCGAAACATAGTTAGTTTCACCTTAGTATTAATTGATATTTTCTTTGTATTAAACTCATCAATTTCAAATATCTCAATTATAGTATATGGGTATTCCCCATTTTATTATTTTAATTATGATTTAGTTTCCGCATCAATTTATTATCGTTTGTATGCTCATGGTCATGCAAGTAGGGTTAGCTTGGGATTAGTTATTGTCCTAGGTCCCGTGTCCGCGTCTCGGGGGTAGCCCAGGGCGTGATAGTAGAACAAAACTATCAAAGTTTAATGTTGGAGAAAAGGTGGACTTTACTCAATTCAAGAGTCTCGTAAGAGGTATTAGATACTTGAAATGTATGAGACCATATATACTTTTTGTCGTTGGTGTAGTAAGTCGCTTCATGGAAGCTCCGGAATATACTCACTTGAAGGTCGTTAGAAGAATTATGCATTAACTAAAAGGTACAATCGATCATGGACTATTTTATTCTTCTTCTGATGATTTTAATCTTGTGGGATATTGTGATTGTGCTTATGTGGGAGATGTTGATGATAGAAAAAGCACATCGGATTTTGTGTTATTTCTTGGGTGATTGATTTATGAAGAAACCTTACCCCAGAACACGAACCAGGTTCGTGTAAGTTGCTTTTAAGTAAAGACAGAGTAAAGACAAACACTTACTGAATTAAAAACCTTCCTCACTCAAGGAAGGAAAAACCTCGTTTTATTAATTTAACTATAAGATTTTGTGATTACAACTCAATAATCAAAAAGTCTTATCTCTACTACTCCCTCGATTGACTCCAATCGATCTCTCCAAAAGGCCAAACCCACCTTTTGTTACAACCCTCACTGAAACTCAACCCTACAAAGAGCCAAACCCACCCTTTGTACAAATCTCTCAAGACTCAACTCCCAAAAAGTCAAACCCACTTCTTGTTACAAATCTAGGAATTATTACAACTCAATAATAAACCTAGAACAAATCAACAAAGACTAATAACCTTAGACTTTAATTGATCAAACTTCAATATCCAATAGTTCTGAGTAGAACAGGTTTCGTGAACCTGGTGCTTATGTTGCTGTGATGAAGGTGAACCTGGTCCTTGCGTTTCTGTGACGAAGACCTGCGTTTTTTCTCCAGAAAATACTACTCTCAAGATGATATATTTCGTGAATATGCAATACCTATCGTTCTGGCTTTGCTGGAAAAATTCTCTCGATTTTTGTGATTGCAAAGACATTTTTTTCTTTCAACTTCTTGATCCTTTTATAGATTTGATTTGCCTTCAACTTCTACAAGGAAAGGAATTACAAATCCTTTTCCTTCTTGAACTTGTCTATATTTACGTCTTTCCTTATTTGACTTGAATTGTAATTTCTTTATTTCTTTCCTTCTTTGACTTGAATTGCTAATTTTTTATTTCTTTCCTTCTTTGACTTGAATTGCTACTTTTTTTTTATTTCTTTCCTTCTTTATTTATTTCCATATTTGTTTCCTTCTTTTCCTTCTTTACAATTCTGCACTTTTTCTTCTTTTCTTCAATACTTTTTCTTCTTTGTCGCAACTCTCATAATTGTATACATACGACACCATGCCTTCACTTTATCAATCATCAAAACTACTTTATTTGTTCTCCTACTTCCCAACATTTTCCCCCTTTTTGATGATGATAACCAATGATTTGTTACACATCAAGACTCTTTGTTAGTGATCAAAACTTCAATTCTTTGTCATCCATCAAAACTACAAACTTCATGTTTTCTCATTCCCCAACAATTTCCCCCTTTTTGATGATGACAAACTATACATATGTCTATCTACATTATATACTTTCCCCCTTTTGGCATCATTGAAAACCAATAACCAAAGAACTCGAATAACATTCAATGAGTGCAATATCATTTTTAACTCATAGCCACTTGGGCAACACTTTCAAGTACACTTCTGCTAACAAAATGGTTAGTTAATCTGAGGATATTAGTCATCTTAAACTCATACACAATTAAGATCTTCAATGAGAAACGAAATAAACAAATATGTACCAGTTTATGCCCTTAATCAAAAACATATAATATCATGAGTATGAGACAGACATAAGCACATCAAAGAGTCAAAAGAGTATAAAATTTGAGGATAAGGATTGGGACAAAGATTACTAAAGTAAGGAAGAAAGGGATGTTTACTGCCATTGATAATTTTTTCAGTATGCCCATTGTGCACCAGCTTCTTTATTCTGATCAGTTTTCTTAGAATGTGAAATTTCATCACGAGAAACATGAGATACATCATCACCTTTTTTTTTTTTTTAACTCTACTCCGTAACATTTTCATTCTCCATGATTTTCTTCTCTTTTTTTTTTTTTGATAGCCTTTTTCTTGATGACAACTTTGAAGGAGTACCAACTACTAGTAAGAGATTCATCACATTTTGGTGCACAAAGAGATGTGTTTATCAATAATGAAAGCAAGCAACAATTTATTTCTGTGAGAATTGTTCCCCCTGAGAGATAGACAAGTTATACACTTGGAATGGATGAAATATCAATTTGGAGTTTGTGAACCTGGTTCAGATGTGGGTGATAAAGCAGGGTTCCCCCTAAATTAAAGCATGAGTGACTTCAATACTGAGATTTTCATCATTAGAGCAGTTTGAGATTGAACGATGCTTATTGTCAAAGAGGGTTCTTGGTGATCTTTAAGAAAGTTGAATTTTTGATGATCGACCAGGTTCATTAGTGCTTATGTTTGACCCACACTCAGGAAATTAATGCATTGAAAAAGGATGGTACATACCTGAGTATTACAGAGAAACCAGGTTCCCCTTTTTTGTGTTTCTTCATGACTTACTTAATGGTGTTAGCAAAAAGAAGAGATAACATCCGCAAACTTTCTAAGCATTGTTTGAGATGTGACTTGAGTGTGTACCTGTTACAGTACGAGGTTGAGTTAGCAGATATTCATTGTATAATTACTCAAGCGTAAGATTATTCTTTTACTAGCCAATTATTAAAGGAAATCATGATAATGCATCAACTTGTTTCGATAACACCATGCTTTGACTGATTTTTCTCAAGTTCTTCATATTCAAGGCCTTCATGAGAATGTCGCATCATCATATTCTCCCAGATCAAATGAATCTCAAGCTGATTCACAGAGAACCAACCCTTGTCAATTTTCAATACCTTCCAATGAATAACAAGGACCATGTTCACACAACGAAGTTCCCCCTAAAGGTGTGCCATACTCTTACTGTCCCGATTGCTCTAATATTCCCCCAATCTCCAGAACCATAGATTAGTAGTAATTCATGTTGCAGGTGCATCAATGATTGTTAGCTGTGAACCAGGTTCATATGCAGTGTTCCCTAAATTTGCATCATCAAAGATGTTTGATATCATGTCACTTTCTTCAACTTTTTTTTTTTCATCCTTTTCAAGGAATAAACTGTCTCCTTGAAAATCAAAGAGCGAGAGGAAATTTTCTACCATTTTTAGCACATGTTTGGAGCATGCACTATTCATGTACCAAGTTGGCCTTTTCCCTCTCACCTTCACCTGAAACACTAGTCAAAGATTAGTCTTGGGAACCCAGATTAGCTTGGGCCCCTTTATGTGAGTAAAAGGATGAATAAGATTTCTTCTAGCCCATAAAGGCAAATAAGAAAACCTTTTATTTGGAGCATTTTTATTTCGAACCAGGTTCTTAGCCGTATCAGTCTTTTCCTTTTTGGTGAACTTAACATTTTTCTGAAAAGCCTCAAATAAAGCTTTACATTGATTCTTTAAATGACCTGAGTTTCCACAATGAGTGCATAAACTTTTAGACATGTGAATAGTGTGTGACACAAGATTATTCTGTTTTTTAAAACCTATCCCACTTCGACTAGTGGTTTGCTTTTCTTGAATCTGAGTTAAAATTTCAGAGGACCTGGTCCATCTAAGATTTCTTTCCAGATCCAGTTTGGTATGATCAAGATTTTCTTGTAACAACCTATTCCTTTCTGTTAAAGCTTGATATTTTATGGTTAACAATTTTATTTTTTCTTCTAGAGCTAATTGAAGTTCACTAGCAGAGTTTTTGCCCTTGTGACTTAACTCTGAGATTTTAATCTGTTCTTTTAATTTATTTTGAAGAAAGTGATTGTGTTTCTCAAGATTGTCATTGACTTCTCTTAAAGATGCATAGTTTTCCATCACTTGTTCTCTTTCAGAATTGACAGACTGATATGCATCTATAAGAGTACTCAATAAAGACTCTAGTTCCTTTTTAGAATATGATTCAATATTTACTTTGATGTGATGAAAACTTACCTTGCTTTGTTTGTCATCTTCTTCATCATCTTCAGAATCTGTTTCAGCAATGAGTGCAAGAAAATCATATTTATTTGATTGTTCTATTGCAAGTAGTGACTGATTTTCGAACCCTCCATCCTCAAATTCTTCTTCAGATAAGTCCCCCATAGCGGCAAAGGCTCTTCTCGTTGAAAGATCCGCTTCTTGATTGGTCATTCTTCTGTTTGTGGGAATGTACTTATCATTCTTGATGTCTTTGACCTTCTCAAAGTTTGCCTTTTTCTGCTCTAAAGCCCAAAGTGGACAGAATTTGATGAAGTGATCTGGGCTCCCACATTTATGACAAACCTGGTCTTTAGTGTTTTCAGATGGTTTTTGAGAAGTTTTCTTTTGAAAGGTCTGCCCTCTCTTTAGCATTCTGGTGAACCTTTTGGTTATGAGGGCAATATTTTCATCTTCAAAATCATCTGATGCATTTTTATTTAGAACCAGGTTCCTTTCCTTCCTTTTTCCTCCAATTTCCTTTTCTTGGTTTTTCTTGAGTTCGTATGTGATGAGATTACCAATCAACTCATCCATGGCCAGTGAGTCTAGGTCGCGGGCTTCAGTGATAGCCTCGACTTTACTTTCCCAAGTTTCAGGAAGGACACTCAAGAGTTTCCTTACTGCCTTTCCATTAGGAACTATCTCTCCCAAGGAGTACATCTCATTAATGATGGAGGTGAACCTGGTGTGCATATCTTGAATAGTCTCCCCTTCTGCCATCCTGAACAGCTCATATTGCCTGTTCAAGTTATCAATTTTGGACTTCTTGACTTGCGTTGTTCCTTCATGAGCTGTTTGTAGTGTTTCCCATATGGCTTTGGCATCTTGACAGGACGAGATTCGATTGTATTCGTCTGGTCCTATGCCACAGATCAAAATTTTCTTGGCTTTGGCATTGTTTTGGATTGCAAGCTTGTCTTCAACATTCCATTCTTTTCTTTCCTTTGGGATTTTGGTGATTCCATCAGTTGCGGTTTTCATAGGTATGGTTGGGCCATCTAGAATTACTCCCCATAGATCAGGGTTTTCGCCAATAAGATGGTCCATCATACGATTTTTCCACCATCCATAATATTTGCCATTGAACAGTGGTGGTCGTGTTTGTGAAGCTCCCTCTTGTGGGGTAGGTGGTGCTGCCATTGAGTCTTTTCAAGGTGTGAATCTTTTAACGAAAAGACCTGCTCTGATACCAATTGAAGAAACCTTACCCCAGAACACGAACCAGGTTCGTGTAAGTTGCTTTTAAGTAAAGACAGAGTAAAGACACAAACACTTACTGAATTAAAAACCTTCCTCACTCAAGGAAGGAAAAACCTCGTTTTATTAATTCAACTATAAGATTTTGTGATTACAACTCAATAATCAAAAAGTCTTATCTCTACTACTCCCTCGATTGACTCCAATCGATCTCTCCAAAAGGCCAAACCCACCTTTTGTTACAACCCTCACTGAAACTCAACCCTACAAAGAGCCAAACCCACCCTTTGTACAAATCTCTCAAGACTCAACTCCCAAGAAGTCAAACCCACTTCTTGTTACAAATCTAGGAATTATTACAACTCAATAATAAACCTAGAACAAATCAACAAAGACTAATAACCTTAGACTTTAATTGATCAAACTTCAATATCCAATAGTTCTGAGTAGAACAGGTTTCGTGAACCTGGTGCTTATGTTGCTGTGATGAAGGTGAACCTGGTCCTTGCGTTTCTGTGACGAAGGCCTGCGTTTTTTCTCCAGAAAATACTGCTCTCAAGATGATATATTTCGTGAATATGCAATATCTATCGTTCTGGCTTTGCTGGAAAAATTCTCTCGATTTTTGTGATTGCAAAGACATTTTTTTCTTTCAACTTCTTGATCCTTTTATAGATTTGATTTGCCTTCAACTTCTACAAGGAAAGGAATTACAAATCCTTTTCCTTCTTGAACTTGTCTATATTTACGTCTTTCCTTATTTGACTTGAATTGTAATTTCTTTATTTCTTTCCTTCTTTGACTTGAATTGCTACTTTTTTATTTCTTTCCTTCTTTGACTTGAATTGCTACTTTTTTTTTATTTCTTTCCTTCTTTATTTATTTCCATATTTGTTTCCTTCTTTTCCTTCTTTACAATTCTGCACTTTTTCTTCTTTTCTTCAATACTTTTTCTTCTTTGTCGCAACTCTCATAATTGTATACATACGACACCATGCCTTCACTTTATCAATCATCAAAACTACTTTATTTGTTCTCCTACTTCCCAACAATTTATTTCTTAGAGTTCAAAGAAATAATCGATTGTTACTCCCTCGACTTGTGAAACTAAATACGTGGAAGTGATATCATGTACGTGTCATGCTATTGGGTTGAAAAGATTGTTGAAGGAACTCAATTTGCCGCAAATTGAAGCCACAATGATTTTGTTGATAACAAATTTGCGCAAGCACTCACAGAGAATCCAGAGTATTATGATCGCTACAAGCACATAGACACAAGGCATCACTTTGTCCGAGAATGCATTTCCAAGAAAGAGGTAGAGCTCAAGTATGTAAAATCTTATAATCACGTTGCGAATATCTTTACAAAACCTCTAAATTTGAAGATTTTTGGAGATAAAGATCATGTCTTGGAACAAAGAAGAAAAATCAAAATGTATATATATATATATA
>NC_028648.1:42899573-42915290 GCF_001406875.1 Solanum pennellii | reverse complement strand
ATATATATATATATATATATATATATATATATATATATATATATATATATATGGATATTGAAGTCATCTTTTGGTGCATTAGGAAGCTACATTAGTCTACCATTACTGCAAAATGGCAACAAAGTCAAAAAGCTCAGAAGTTGTTTTACCTACAAGTTTGAATTTTTAGTTTCCATTGATATCATTAGTCAAATGAAATGAGCAGATTTGTTTTTTTATAGCACTTATGCTCATTTGTACGGACACAGCGAAATAGAGAAGTGTTATTGTTATTAAATCTGTATTTATAAGGTTAACCAATAAACGGAAACAGAAATAAGATGAAGCAGAAAGAATACAAAATAATCCGAGTCCACAGAAACTACTGTGTCTCCTTAAGAAATTTAATCCCCTCACTGTACACGTAGGTTATGGATAAATTTATCCCAAGATAAAATGGATTAGTCCTGTTAAAGAAATAGCGGTATCTCAAACTTCTTTTACTTCAACGAACTTCAGAACAGGAACAAGTCACACAGACTTAGTCGATCCACACTTTGATTTATTTGAGAGAAAAAAATATATGTAGAGAAGGAAAATTTCAGTGTCTGAAAAATCAAAAATTGACTTCCTTTTATAGCCATTTTCAGTAAGAAACGTGTCTGTTCAGAGAAATCTGCTCAGACCCGTTTTATCCAGAAAGTTGTGTCTTTAACGACTTTTTAGAAAGAGTAACAACTTTTCAAAATGTTACCGTTACCCGCAAATTTATAAGAGATAATATTAACAGGATTTATTTGATTTAACAAAAACTGATTAAATAAATTTTGTCCAAAAAATTTATCAATCAATCACATCATTTGCCAAATCCAAATCCAAATAGCCGAAGCCGAGCGAGCGACAACGACGACGGCGCGAGGGGGCATCTTATTCTTAGCTCGTTAAGAAGTAATGGAAGTGTTTCCTTATATAAGGACAACAATTTCCCTTTCTTTTGCCGATATGGGAGAAATGACTTTTCTTTTGCACTTTGCAAATGACTTTTCATTTTCCCTCCAAGATAGTTCCCTCACTTTTCATATTCTCTCTTTTCTTTTCCCATTCACACTTGCTAAATACAACAATCCCCCACATGAATGGGGAAGGCTATAGTTAAAACATATGCATAAAAAAACTTGTGTGTCTTGTAGGTAAAGGTTAATCGCATTTGGATAAGTAGGTTTCCCTTTAAACTTTCCGTAGTGAACATATATCGGATATATTCGGCCAATCTATAGATTTATTATCTTTACCTAGACAACATATGTCATACAATCAACCCTTCAACTGTTCTTAGTTCTCATTGTTTTGTTCGTTTCATCCATGAACACATCTTGGATAGTAAGTGCTTAAAGAACTAGCCTTACCGGATTCTCCTTGAAGCGGCTTTCACTTCACACTTACATAGGTGATTTCTAAATGTGTTATCCCATAGATACACCATTTGATATTCCCTGTATCAAACTTAGAAACCATTAAAAAGTCCTTATGTCTTTATCCTGGTTACTAAACATTGTCTCAAATGGACCATAAAATAATAATAAAAAAATTTTGACAATATGGAACCGTCATCGATGACTTTGTTTTATCTCCTTGAACCTAGATCTTGGGATCTCCAGTCTTCTAGGTAGAGTTACCGCCACGATGACTTCTTCTCGGCCATAGTCCCATTCCCGTCGATTATTTCTCAACTCCCCCTATATTTAAGCCTTTTGTAAGTGGATACGACACATTATCTTTTGACTTCACATAGTCAAATGTGATAATTCCACTAGAGAGTAGTTATCTCACAGAGTTATGTCTTCGTCTTATGTGACGAGACTTGTCGTTATGCATAATGCTTCCATCCCTTCCTATTGCAGCTTGACTATCACAATGTATGCATATAGGGGCCATTGGTTTGGGACAAAATGGAATATCTTCTAAGAAATTCCGGAGCCATTCAGCTTCTTCACCTGCTTTGTCTAAAGCAATGAATTCAGATTCCATTGTAGAGCGAGCTATACATGTTTATTTGGATGATTTCCAAGATATTGCTCCTCCACCAATAGTAAAAACGTATCCACTTGTGGATTTTGTTTCAGTTGACCCAGTAATCAAATTTGAATCACTATATCCTTCAAGAACGGCTGGATATTTGTTGTAATGTAAAGCATAGTTTTGAGTGTCATCTAAGTATCCCGAAACTCTCTTATTTGCCAACCAATGACTTTGATTAGGATTACTTGTGTATCGACTCAGTTTACTGATAGCGCAAGCTATGTCTGGTCGTGTACAATTCATGACATACATTAAGCTTCCCAATACGCTACCATAGTCCAATTGAGACTGACTTTCACCTTTATTCTTTGCAAGATGAAGGTTTACATCAATTGGAGTCTTTGCCCTTTTAAAATTCAAAATTTTGAATTTTTCAAGTATCTTTTGAATATAATGAGTTTGAGACAATGCTAGACCGTTAGGAGTTTTAAGAATTTTAATTCCTAATATCACATCAGCAACTCCTAAATCTTTCATATCAAACTTAGTAGCGAGCATACGCTTTGTAGTTTTTATATTAGCAATGTCTTTGCTCATTATAAGCATGTCATCTACATATAGGCATAAAATGACATCGTGATTTGGAGTATCTTTAATATAAACACATTTATCACATCCATTGATCTTAAATCCATTTGACAACATGGTTTAATCAAACTTTGCATGCCACTGTTTTGGTGCTTGTTTTAGTCCATAAAGTGACTTAATAAGTTTGCACACTTTCTTTTCTTTACCAAGAACTACAAACCCCTCAGGCTGTTCTATGTAAATTTCTTCTTCAAGCTCTCCATTAAAGAAGACTGTTTTCACATCCATTTGATGAATTTCAAGACCGTATAGTGCAGCTAATGCAATTAAAATCCGAATTGATGTAATCCTAGTCACTGGCGAGTATGTGTCAAAATAATCAAGACCTTGTTTTTGTATAAAACCTTTGACAACAAGTCTTGCTTTATATTTGTCAATAGTTCCATCATCTTTCATCTTCCTTTTAAAGATCCATTTTGAACCCAAGGGTTTGTTCCCTGGAGGAAGATCAACCAACTCTCAAGTATGATTGCTGAAGATTGATTCAATTTCACTATTAACAGCCTCCTTCCTACAGGTTGAGTCGCTAGACAACATTGATTCTTTGAATGTTTTAGGCTCACTTTCAAGAAGAAATGTTACAAAACAGATCCAAATGAAGTAGATGTACTTTGACGTTTACTGCGTCTTGGACTTTCTTCATTAGGTTCATTCTCTTTTGGTTCTTCTCTGGGTTGTTTAGACCCCCCACTAGATGACTCAAGTCTAGTTTTATACCGATAGATATGTTCAAAAAATTCAGCACTATCTGATTCTATTACTGTATTATCATGAATATCCGGATGTTTTGACTTATGAACCAAACATCGACATGCCTTACGGTTTGTGGCATATCCAATGAATACACAATCCACAGTCTTAGGCCCTATTTTTACCCTCTTAGGTATAGGAACTTGGACTTTGGCTAGACACCCCCACACTTTGAAATATTTCAAATTGGGTTTTCTACCTTTCCATTTCTCATATGGAATAACATTTGTCTTTGAGTGAGGCACTCTGTTAAGTATCTGATTTGTTATAAGGATAGCTTCCCCCCACAAGTTCTGTGGTAAACCTGAACTTATAAGTAATGCATTCATCATTTCTTTTAAAGTTCGGGTTTTTCCTTTCTGCAATTCCATTAGACTTAGGAGTGTAGGGACCAGTAGTTTGATGGATTATTCCATTTTCTAAACATATATCTGCAAATGGAGATTCATATTCTCCACCTCTATCACTTCTGATCATTTTGATCTTTTTATCTAACTGATTTTCAACTTCAGTTTTATATTGCCTAAACGCATCTATTGCTTCATCCTTACCATTTAGCAAATAGACATAACAATATCTAGTGCAATCGTCAATAAAAGTTATGAAATACTTTTTCCCACCACGTGATGGTGTTGACTTCATGTCACAAATAACAGTGTGAATCAATTCTAAAGGATTTGAATTCCTTTCAACATATTTATAAGGATGCTTAGCATACTTAGATTCAACACAAATTTGACATTTTGATTTATTGCACTCAAATTTGGGCAAAATATTTAAGTTAATCAGTTTTCGCAAGGTTTTGTTATTAAAGTGTCCCAAACATTCATGCCATAAACATTTAGACTCAAGCAAGTAAGAAGAAGCAAAATCTTTATTCATATCAACTGCAATTGAGTTTGAAAAGGCCATCATTAAGGTAGCCTTTTCCTACATACATATCATTTTTGCTTACTACTACTTTATCAGAAACAAATACACATTTAAATTCATTATTGGTCAGAACTGGAATTGAAACTAAATTCTTTCTCAATTCTGGAACATATGAGACCCTATTCAAAGTCACCACCTTGCCTGATGTCATCTTTAAAAGGACTTTGTCAGTTCCTTCCACCTTTGCAACAACGGAGTTTGCCATAAACAACTTCTCATCTGTATGTGATGGAGTATATGATGAAAATAATTCTTTGTTGGCACAAACATGGCATGAGGCACCAGAATCTATCCACCATTCTCTTGGATTTCCAACCAAGTTACATACTGAAAGCATTGCACAGAGATCATCCATTTCTCCGTTGGATTCAGCCAAGTTTGCTTGATCCTTCTTTTTCTTGTCCTTCTTAGGACCCCGACATTCAGTAGCCCTATGACCATGTTTACCACAGTTGAAGCAGTTTCCATTGAATTTCTTCTTAGGAGGATTGCTTTTTGGTCCAGATGCTTACTTTCTTTTCTTTAATTTTGTGGGATCTTCTTCAATAAAATTTACTCCAGATATTGCTGAATTACCACGTGACCTCTTTTATGAAGCCTTATTATCCTCTTCGATTCTCAACCTTACTATGAGATCTTCAACAGTCATTTCTTTGCGTTTATGTTTCAAGTAGTTTTTGAAGTCCTTCCACAATGGAGGTAACTTTTCAATAATTGCATCCACTTGAAAGGCATTATTCACAATCAATCCTACATTAAAGATTATGTGAGTATTAAGGAAAAACTTAATATTTCTAACATAGGCATTATATAAATTTATACATTCAACAGGGAGATCATGGATTAAGACCTGCGATTCTTGAACTTGGGTGACGACGGTCTTACTGTCTATCATCTTATAGTCCAGAAATTTTACCACAATGAATTTCTTCATTCCGGCAACTTCTGTTTTGTACTTCTTTTCCAAAGCATCCCAGAGTTCTTTTGAGGTTTTGACATTGCTGTACACATTGTATAGATCATATTGCAGGCCACTGAGAATATAATTTTTACACAAAATATATGAGTGTGTCCATGCTCTTGTTACCAAGAATCGTTCATCAAGCGGAGTTTCATCTGACATAACAGGAACATTTTCATTAATGAACTTCTGCAGACTCGACGTAGTGATATAGAAGAACACCTTTTGTTGCCATCTCTTAAAGTCGACTCCTGAAAATTTTGCAGGTTTCTTAGCCGGCACTAAGGCAGCATTTGAATGATTATGTGCAACCGATTTTGTTGCAGTACTTACTGTTGCAGCACTTAATGTTGCAGCACTTACTATTCCAGCATTTGTTTGACTTGAATTAGTCTTTTCTTTTTTTTCTGTCACAAATGGCAGATAAGTTAAGTATTTGAAATACTAACAGTAAAGAACAAATCTTTACACAAACTGTTTCTGATTTAACGATAAAGTTAATATGTTCTTTTAATCGTTACTCAAATGAATTTTAAAAATTCAAGCAGAGTAGAAAACCATAAAAGATTTAATCTCCAGAAACCTCAAATACAGGAAGTTTTAAATTTCTTAAGATTGTTATTGTTATTCAACCTGTATTTATAAGGTTAACCAATAAACAGAAACAGAAATAAGACGAAGCAGAAAGAATACAAAATAATCCGAGTCCACAGAAACTACTGTGCCTCCTTAAGAAATTTAATCCCCTCACTGTACCCGTAGGTTATGGATAAATTTATCCCAAGTTAAAATGGATTAGTCCTGTTAAAGAAATAGCGGTATCTCAAACTTCTTTTACTTCAACGAACTTCAGAACAGGAACAAGTCACACAGACTCAGTCGATCGACACTTTGATTTATTTGAGAGAGAAAAATATACGCAGAGAAGGAAAATTTCAGTTTTTGAAAAATCAAAAATTGACTTCCTTTTATAGCCATTTTCAGCAAGAAATGTGTCTGTTCAGAGAAATCTGTTCAGACCCGTTTTATCCAAAAAGTTGTGTCTTTAATGACTTTTCGGAAAGAGTAACAACTTTTCGGAATGTTACCGTTACCCGCAAATTTATAAGAGATAATATTAACAGGATTTATTTTATTTAACAAAAACTGATTAAATAAATTTTGTCCAAAAAATTTATCAATCAATCACATCATTTGCCAAATCCAAATCAAAATCCAAATAGCTGAAGCCGAGCGAGCGACGACGACGACAGCGCGAGGGGGCATCTTCTTCTTAGCTCTTTAAGAAGTAACGGAAGTGTTTCCTTATATAAGGACAACAATTTTCCTTTCTTTTGCGGATATGGGAGAAATGACTTTTCATTTGCACTTTGCAAATGACTTTTCATTTTCCCTCCAAAATAGTTCTCTCACTTTTCGTATTCTCTCTTTTCTTTTCCCATTCACACTTGCTAGATCCAACAAGAAGTAATAGAGAGTAGAGAGAGTGATCTACAAACTATTTCTTAGTTTGTGAGAAAATAGTGTGGAAATAATATTATTATGAGTTGGAAGAAATAAAAGAGTGTTGAGTAGAATCTTTTGACACTATTTTTATTTTCATTAATACTTATTCGGGTATCATATTTACCCCATTTTAATATTTGGTGTCGTTGTACTATCTTCCTATTGTAATCTAGTTTGGACATTATCCTGGGTGTGATTAAATTTTTGTCCAACACTCTAATGGAAATAATTCATAGAAAATCGTATCTCTCTATTGTTCATATGCTGCTGTGTAGTTATTAAAATATTTTCGGAACTAATAACAATAAAGAGTGATACTATAACAAAATACATGACAATATTACCATTTTCATTAATATTCATAGGAAGAATAAAGGAAAATAAACATTTATCTCATAAATTTGGAGTTATAGTATATTATACATTTGTGAGGGACAATTGCAGAAAGAGTGTAGACAGGGATACTCTAATACATTGTTGATTAATGTGGCTTACCACCAAAAGATAACATCCTCCCTTTCTATGTTTTGACCTTGTTCTTCACCTTCTTGGTGTGCTCATTGTAATCGTTCTTTTTCTTCTTAGCATTAGTTATACGACACACTTTATAAGCGATTAAAAATTGGCCTCTTAAGATTCATTTTCAACTATCAATTAAACATCTTAGTTGTGCACTAGTTTTTGATGCATGTACCAGGAACTCGTTCCTCTATTCATTTATTGTCCTAATTTATATTCATATCTTTCCAAAACCTTCATTATACTTCGAAGTGAATTTTCATGTGCAACTACAAAGGTAATTGTGTCATATGAATAAGCAAGATGGTTAGTTTTTACACTCTATTTAAGCATATATTATCCCACAAATCGGCAATCATCAAATAATAAACTCAAATTCATATACAAAACTTCAGCACCAAAAATAATCAAAGCAAGGGATAAGGGCCTCCTCAGTTTTACCCCCTAGAAGAGTGAAAGAAGTCTTGAGCCTCCCGATGAACCAACATAAAATACCAATTATTAGCTATAAGACTTCAGATGATATAATAAGACTTCAAATAAAGAACTTTGAGAATTTCATTTTCCTTAAGATGTTCATAAAAAAAGAACGATGATATCTTGTCATACCCATTTGCCATATCAAGTTTAACAATGGTATTGTCTAAGTTTCTTTTTCTTGTGATATCAGATGTGATATCATGACAAAGATATTTTCAATAATATTCATTTCTTTTACAAATCCTGATTGGTTGGAAGAGTTCGTCATCTCTAATTTATCATGCATCACCGTTAAAATAACTTTGTTGATGAAATTCCTCAAGCCTATAGGTCTTAGATAATAGGTCTTGGATAAGAGAAAGATTGAGGGTTATTATATTTTTGATTTTGGGTAACAATACAAGGTTTTATATGAGTAATAGATTGTGACAGTATATTTCCTTAAAAGAAAGCAGAGATCAATTTGCATATATCATCACCAACTATGTTCCAGCAATATAGATAAAAGAGACATGTAAAACTACATGTTCCACTTGCACTGTCTCCACTAAGATTAAACACAACATTTATAACAACTTCCTTTGAATGCATAAGGCCAAGAGAAGCATTATTTTGTTTTATCAGAATATGTGAAATGTGTTCAGAAGAGAAAACTATGTGACATCCCTTTCTTGAGTAAACTAATTCTGATAAAACTTGATAGTTTCATCAGAAATCAATTTGTTATCTTCCAGCAACTCACCTTTTTCATTATGTATTTTTTGTCAGAATTAGTCTTTTCTTTTACTCCTTCACTAGACTATAAAATAATCTAGTATTTCTATTTCCTTTCCCAAACCATGTAATTCCTGCCAAATATGCCCTTTATCGGTTTAATAACTACTCCCAACCTTAAAATAGATATGTGGAGGGTTGGATTTAATTAGAAGGACCCAACTTATTTTGTCTGGGCCAACAACCAAATTAATAGGAGGGCTATATTTAGACCAAAAATATAACAGAGGGTATATATAAATCGGTTTAGATAGTACAACCTTCATGGGTATATGTAAACTTTCTCCTTTTTTCTTATCAACATGTAATCACTTTGAATCATTCCAACCATAATGTATTCATTGATGTTTCATTTTCACGTATTTTGTTAAGCTAAGTGTGATACATAATTTTCTTTAATATATGAGTCTTAAAGGATGCTTAATTCATTTCCTTTAGGATGATAATAACCCTTACCTAGAATCATATAACTTAACTAGACCATTCATTTGGAGTTAATTTTTGCATCTTTTAGTTCAATATTTATGTGTCCTAATTTAAAACAACAACAAGATACCCAGTAAAAAAATTAGATGAAATTAATTAATTTAAGAATCACCAATAGTTGTAATACAATTTAATTGAGGTTAAAATGGAGTATAAACAACAAATATGCATCATCCATCTATCTTGCTTCAACATCTCTGCCTTCTCCAGTATTATTGAAAATGTTTCTAGGTTTTAATTCTATACAGTCTATTACATATTTTCATGGGTAGCCTTGCTCAGGGACCTTATCCCAAAATTGGACGACTTTAGCTTGTTGCTCAATTTCATGGTAACTCTCAAAGCCAAACGAATCTGACAAATGCCTTATAGTTCTAAGGCCATAAATCCATCTTCCAATATGAAATCGATAAAAAAAATAAGTGGTTCCTTTTAAAATTATTCTAGTTCTAGTTTTTCCTCGTCTTTAATTAAGTTTATCCACTTTAGAGAATCTACAAAAAAAATTACACTTTCGCAGTAATTCTATTTAGTAAGGTAATTCTTTCAAAATATCCAATACCTGAAAACACACACAAGATATATAAAACCTAGTGTCCTAAATAGAAGACCATTTCCAACACTAAGGTGTACCACCCCATATTATACAAAGTTTTTGTGTTGAGACCATGTGACATTACTGGCTTCTTCTCCAGCAAAAAAATATTCTATTTGATAGATAAAATCACAAATACAAGACATTAGGCTTTTCAAACAGACCAAAAAGGCCCAAAAAAAAAAGGAGGGTGGGGGGCTAGACCACTCTTTTTGAGTTGTTTATGGTCAGAACGGGTCAACCACGTTCACTTGACATCACTAACTAAAATTTAGCCTGATCCAAACCACCTAACAATTCTTATTATGAGACAATCAATTCATTATCCGCTCTTATCATGTCGGATAGGGTTAGTTGTTGGCAAACCCTTCCCACTAGACACGACTTTCACTATACCACCCATATTGCGTATTAAACAATCATAGAACATACAATTTTTTCGTTGAAAATTAAATATAATAATCTTGTATTCAGGTAAATAACATATTCACATAAAAAATAAATGACTGAGAAACATTTCATCCCTTGGTCATCACTAAATAAAATCTAGGTCCTTGTGATATCTAGTGGATAAAATTAAGAGGATTACATATATATATATACATATATATATATATATACATATATANACAAGACTCAACAAAAATCACCAAATGAATCCTCGATATTTGTTCGAAACTTTGAGTACACAAACCACATATGCTACCCAACCAAACTCGACACCAAACTGCCATTAGAACCTCTAAAATTTCAACCAAGACCTCACTTAGGCCTACAATCATCCCCTGGTTTCAATGGATTCATCAAAATCTTATCCGAATGTCCAAACTCCAAATATTGGCTAAAGTGAACTCATAGTCTAAATTCACTTAACTTACAAATCAAGAGCTCAAATATACGAAATAACTCTGAAACAAAAAATGTCAACACTCCTAGATCAATTCTACATTATAGAGCTGATGAAATTGAAGAAATCCTATTCCGAGACTCGAAAATCTAGTTGTTGTCATAAACCACTTTTAACAACTAACCTTCCAAAAACTACAACTTTTTTATCAAATTCAAAACCAACTTCTCGAGCTCTTTTTCTCAAAGATTCTACCTAGGGGAATTTTAAGGAGTCAATCCTTTTTAGATTGAGATTTGAAATCTCTCAAATATATTAAACTCGAAATTCCACCTTGCAGGTGTTATCTTGTAGCGCTCCAGTGTAGCGGTCCTCTGATCATGAACTCCACTCTCATTGCGTAATACAAATGTGTTTGGAACGGAGCAATGGTGACAAGGAATGTTTTAATTCCTTCGACTGCATCGTGAAATGTTCAATCACAACGATATGGATCGTTATAAAATAATTTCACCAAGAATCTAAAAGGAATGAAGAAAAATAGTAAATTTATTGAAAAGGAAAATAAAATAATAAGAACCAGATATTAGTCCGAGATTTGCGAGAAAGAAAATTAATTAAAGCCTCTTAATATTCACTCATTTTATTTAAAACTCTCTATCCCTTTTTCCCTCATTTCTCCATTCCCTTGAGAGTTTCTTACCTCATCTTTTTTTCTTTCCTTTTTTTTTTATCTTTTTTATCTTTATCTTTTATCCTTCTGAAACTCAAGGGGAATGCTTCTCCCTTCATTACCTGATCTCAACATTCAAGTGAGTTTAATTATATTTCGTCCTTAATTTCTTCTTAATCTTGATATCATATATGACATTGTATTAATTGTATGTACATATTTTGACGTTTACATTTATGGTGATGAAATATTGAGTTAGATATTTTTCATTTCATTATTTAATAGGATTATTTATATGATGGAACTTATGAATTATGTAGATAAAGAATGAAGAAATATAAATGTTTTTCTATGTAATTTAACGAATGTTTGGCTTGGTAGTTCAATTGATGTTACAAGATTAGGATTACATAAAGCTACATATGATTATTTCCATTATCATCATTATCATATATTACTAAAAGCATGAACAAAAAAATTAAAAGTTCAATTACGACTTTACCCCTTTTATAAATTAAATTGTTATAAAATATTTAAATATTTGACTGTATAAATTTAATTAAATGTTAATCACTTTTAGACTTCCTAAGATTAATTCCTAATTAAATGTCTAATTTATTAATATTATCATCTATAATCTATATGTATATAATAATTATAATTTTTTTTAAAAAAAAAAATCTTTACCTAAATTTCTTTACTTTTCCTCTTCTTATAATTTGTTCCTTAACCCCTCTCATGAATAATATAATTAATGTGGATAAAGTATTATTCTTTATGATAAATGAAGAAATTTAATAATTTCAAGGATGCAAGTCTACAAAATGGAGAAACACATTGATAATGTCCTCTTGATTATTATTAAAGAATGACTAGCTTCACAAATTTAAATTTATTGATGCTTAATTACATGATAGGAATTTTAGTTGTTCTTTCTACATGGTTTGCTAACTTTAATTTTTTTTTTCATATTCTTCATTTATTTATTATTATTTTCTTATTACTTATTCAACTTTTATACTCTTAATATTCATAACTCTCATCTTTTAATATTCAAAACCTCCAAATATTTAAACTAAAACTTTAAGAAATCTTTTGATATTCCTCCTATCTATTCTATAGTAAAAGTAGATGATGAAGATTCTTGAATTTTGATAGGATATGAAAGAAGTCGATAAGAACTCAGAGAGTTATGTACTAATTTTGTACTTATTTTTTCATCTATATATACATCAGTCTTATAAGAATAATGTTTATATTGTATTTTTTCTTAAATCTGTTTCTTTTATCTTTTTTTCTCTCTATTAGACTTCTTAATTTAGTTTTCTATAAATGTTTTATTGCAGTAAGTCTTATTTCTTATTTTGTAATTGTTATATTGTATGATTCATTACAATTTACACATATATTTTCATGAAATTTTAGTCATTCTAACGTATCTATAAAATTCACATGAAACACACGTGTGAAGCACGTGCTTTGAAACTAGTCTATATATAAAAGTCAAGTAAACGGTTCAATTTTTAAAAAATAGGCTACAAATTGACGAGTCCGTAACCAAAAGGGAAACAATTCTTTTCGAAATTTCCAAAAAGGCAACTCAATATAGTTTGATACCAAAAGGGCAACATTTTTCAACCTTCCCTAACGATGTTAACTATAGGTCTTAAATGGTAAGGCTCAAAAATTCATGAGCCTTACAAGACTCATGTCTTTTTGAGCCTTGCAAAGCACAATTCCACATCACCCTAAAAAATTATTTTTTTCTGCTTTTTCTTACAACTTTATTATTTAACCTATAAATAATATTTTTTTCATTTAATTAACCATGGGAAGCCTTTGTAATGTATAGTCTTTGACCAAAATAAGAAGACTACTTTACTTTATGCAGGGATTCTCATTAAAATTTACATTTCAATACTATTTTCAAATCATAAAAAAGAAAGGATGACAAAAAAAAGTTTAAAATATAAGGGAAGCCTTTACATTTTCTATCATGTCCCTTATATTTTTAAACTTTTTTGAAAAAGATAAACACAAAAAGGGAGGAGAAAGTAAAAAATATTCATACCAATATTCCTCGATAAAGAAGAATTAGAGAGTCACAAAGGTAGATTTAATAAAGTTATTTCTTCGAAGGAAAAACTATTAAGAGAGCCTGATCTAGCAAAAAATTATTGACAATCAGATGGATAAAATGTCTCTAATATGACGTCGAGTTCTTCTACCAACATGAAGGATTGTAAGATAGTTGAAGACCTACTTGGTTCTTTCGGTGATGTGAGAGGACCCTAGTATTAGATGAAAAAAATGTATCTATGCAACCTTAGGAATAAATGGAAAACAATCCATTAGAAATAATCGAAATATTAAAGTTCTTGAATTTTTGTGTCGTGTACAAATAAATAAAATCAACCAAACTTCTGATGTTTCTCAAATACCAAAAATTCAAATAATTTCTTAACAACTAAAAATCCATCAGTAGAGACATATTTAAATCAAATTAAAGAAATAAAAACGGAAATTATAAGAAATTGACACCTAATAAAACTGTAAGCTAATATAAGATCGTTGTAGGACCCACCAAGATTGGACAAGTTCCCCTCACTCTTGAACAACTCCATTGCCTCCTAACGAGCACAAATAAAAATATTGCCAGTTGTATGATGAGATTTTCAAAATAGTACATACTCGGATGATATGACACGAGTCCAAAACTGCCCAAATGAGAGAGCTACAATTATGTCTAGGCGTAGCAAAAGAAATTTTCTTCTTCATTCTAGTCGAAACTCTACTCCTTAAATTAAGAGTTCTCCATTCCCAAAGAGATGCCTAAT
Source organism: Solanum pennellii (assembly GCF_001406875.1). Classification (NCBI taxonomy): domain Eukaryota; kingdom Viridiplantae; phylum Streptophyta; class Magnoliopsida; order Solanales; family Solanaceae; genus Solanum; species Solanum pennellii. The sequence continues at coordinate 42,901,283 of NC_028648.1, read as the reverse complement.
CTCCTGTGGTCGCGCTTCAACATCTCTTTCTTCCCCTACATCATTAAAAAAACTTCCCCATTTCTATTTTCATCCATCCATCAACTCTTCTTTGAACATTAGGATAACCAGTTCTTTTATTTTTTCGTCGTACCTCATTGTGACAATTGGAAAATATAACAACTGAATTACCAATTGCAAGATCATGATATATATTTGGATCCAATTTGAACACAAGATACATAATGTATGTTATTCTCTTTGACAACATTTTGTTTGGAATCTTGCCACAGATATAAAGTGAGCCACGATTCCCTAAATAAGCCACTTTTGAGAAGAAATGATTGGTAAAATCTTAGATAATATCATGTCAATAATTATCATTAATATTATCATTTATGTTAAGCCAAGAAGTCACCAGACGTGATTGAATTAATAAAGAAGCCTTCTATATTGGTGGTTTAAACATGGTAACATTCATTTATGACTTCTAAAGGAACACATTTAATTCGTAAATTTTAAAAATTTCAACATAATATGGAAAATTATATTGAAAGGAAAATCAAATGTGTCTGTACGATCAATGTGGGAGAATACACATTATGTGGGTTCAATCACTACATTAAAGTAAGATGAAAAGTGGACAATTGACTTTCCCAAGTATGCCAAAACAGTATGTGATTCATCTCAACATTAGAGAAACTCAGGAAGATAATACATATGGTACATCACTATTGAAGTACTTATAATGGGTGTTTTATATATATATGTTCATGCAAGATTATCCCTTTAGCAAATTTAATAAAAGACTATTTCTTGCATATTTATTTGTTACAATGAACCAAAAAAAGGATAAATTGTTGTGACACAATCATCAATTGAACATATGTTTAATGAATTATGGTATTGTATGAAGCATTAAACATGGTTTTTCAAAAAAATTCCTACCATACTCAAAAGAACTTGAGCAAAAATTGCAAGAACAACTTAATTAATGAAAAAGAATAGGGGAACATGATAGAAAAATTATCAAATAGGCAAGAGGAAAACCTAAATCACCTGCACCAGAGGTATTTCAAATGGAAGTACCTCTGGTGCACGGTGTTGGTTTTTATTTGCCATTATTTCTTATAATAATAGGTTTTCCTTTTAGGAAAAGGTTTTGGATTGACTAATCTTTTTTCTGGTAGGAAAAGGTTTAGGACTCTATAAATAGAGGCATGTTCCTTCTAACTTAATCAGCATTCACAATGTAGTATTAAGGACTTAGAGAGTTTTGGTTAGGGGAGAATTTATGGGTCACAAGCTTGATACACTATTACTTGTGTGAACCTCCCATGTATTCCGAGTAAATTGGTTGAGGTTGTTTCTCTCTGTATTTTGTACTCTCATGTTCATAGTGGATCGCTCATCTTTTTTGTGGACGTAGGTCGATTGACCGAACCACGTTAAATCTTTGTGTCTTTTGGTATATTTCTCATTGTCTTCTTACTCGTGGTCTTTCGAGGTTTGCTTTGCTAGCTTCCACACTACTCCTGCTTATTTTCGATCCTAACAAGTGGTATCAGTGTTGGGAAAGACAAGGCACTAACAAAGAATGCCTGACAGGATAACAGCGGAAGAATACCCAAGTCTATACTTTCCCTTTTCGCTTTGAACCAAGAGAAGACAAACAACCACAAGCAATATGATAGTAAGGCAGCAAGTAATTCAACCAAACAAATATAACAA
>NC_028648.1:42887838-42895556 GCF_001406875.1 Solanum pennellii | reverse complement strand
ATATGCTGTCCAAAAATCAGCTCAATCGGACAAGAAACGAAGCGGGAATCGCAATTTGAAGTTTGCTATTATGGCTGAATTTGGACTGCGAAAATCTGCTCTCTTTCTCTCTTTTTTTTGGCTGCTGAAAAACTCTCTTGTATGTCTGAAAATAAGACATAAAAATAGGTTTATATTTGCCTCATAAGAATGGGCCTATGGGCAAAAATGGGTTGGTCCAAATTGGGCTTTTATTTATCCACATAGGAAGGGAAAAAGACCCATAACCCAACAATCAGAGGCAGATTCAATGATGGAGTCAGGTTTAGTGGTTCGATAAATGATGATTGAACCAGGTTAGGAGGTGATCATCTTGACAGGTGTAGTTCTAGCCGCAACCTTTTTGACAGTAATGAAGATTTTGTTGGAGAAATTGTTTCAGACAGGTTCTTTGTGTTGACACATAAATTTTGCAAAGTAGATTATGGAGAGGAGAAGCAAGTTGTTGAAGATTAAGTGAAGAAAGTGGACAAATTTATTTTGTCAGAAATTCAGGCCAAAGAGGAGATTATGTTGTTTTTTAGAAAAATAAAAACGAAAATCTAACAATAAAGAACACCAAGTTTAACGTGGAAAAACCCTTCAAACTGAAGGTAGCCACCACGGGATTGACAAGACCCGAATTGCTTCACTATACCAATAAGAGGGTAACAAATATTCTTCTAATGGCTACACAACAAATGCACAAAGAGAACAAACAATAGCTACACCAACAAAAGATAAATAGAAAGAAACACCACCCAAACCCAGCTTCAATTCAGGACCTAAAACAGGATCTTTCTGAGTTGGAGAAAAAGACTACAGCAAAAGAATTTTGTTTCTCTCTTTTATCTTGTTTAAGGCTCTCTAAAAAAAACTATCTTATGTTCTAAATTCTTTCAAAGACAATATCAATGAGAAAATGATTCTTCTCTCAAGACCATCCCCTATTTATAGAGTTGTGTTTTTCCTTACAAAGCCAAAACCAACTACAAATAGGATTACAATTCCAATCCTTTTCCTAATAGAATTGGAAACCAAATAAAGAGAATAATTTCAATCATTTTCCAAGTAGGATTAGGTCATGGGCCTTTGGCTGGAACATGGGCAATATCCGAACACATGGAAGAGACTCTGAAACTTGAATCGTGTTGTATGAAAAAGTCCAAGCATACCAGAACAACTCAAAATGGATATATAAAATATTTCAATATGGTGCTGAGGGAAGTATTAAAAAGTCATTACTAACCTAATTAATATATAAAATATTTCAAAATGAATCTAGAAGATCCAATTCTTATGGATAATCGAGTGAACAACTCTCGAACGAGAGTTCTACCGTACAAATTCAAACAATCTACAAATAAGTGGAAGGTGTACTCAAATAAAGAGTGTGTGCTTGTAGACACTTATAAATAGAGGTATTAATTTGAATATATGTGTACTCAAATAAAGATTGTGTTCTTGTAGACGGGGGGAGGGCAAGCCATAACACAAGGGGAGGGCAAGCCATAACACAATTATTAGTAAGACCTATCAATTACGTAAAAAAATCAACAAGTTAATATCACGTAAAAATTTTAAACAAGATTAACATAAATCACTAATGAAGTCGTAGAGTTTTTTTAATGACCATAATGAAGCCAACATAAGCACACTTCAAGTTATAACAGAGTTACAACTTTGGTAGAACCAAACAATTATGGCTTGAATTTGGCATTTACATTAAGAAACTAAGTTAATAAGCATAAATAATATACTGAAAACCAAGAAAGGGAAAATGATTGTAGTACAAAAGCTGAAAAAACTTAAAATCTCATATCCGCCTTCAACAACACTTTACACTCAAATAAGTACACATTCATACTACTCCTTCCTTGATCACACACTCTATTTGAGTACACATAAAACTCTAACAACAAGTATTTATATGTGGTTATGAAAGGATGTAGTGAATAATATATTTAAGAACACAACTTTCACTTATTTGTGGAATTTCACTTCACTGCAACAAAATTTATTATTAGGAACAAATAGTTCGTCATTTATAAAGCATATTTCGTCAAAAAAAATTGTGTGAGAATTTCGTTAGTCAATCGTCACTAAAGGTGGGTCACTAAATGTATATAAAGACGATTTAGTGCTTTTTCACTAAAGAAACTCCATTAACTACAAAACAAAAAAAAAACGTCACGAAATGCATATCATTTGTGACGAATTTGATTGTCATAAAATGTGTATTTTCTTATAGTTGATAGCGTAATTTTGTCACTCAAAACCTTATTAACACCGATAAAACTATTTGGTCACTAATATGTAGTTCAATTAGTGACTATTCCAATTGTCTCTAAAATTTTATATATTTCGTAGTAGAACAAAAATAATTTCGTCACTAATGACTACCTTTTATATACGAAAAAGTATTTCATCTTTAAGTGTATAAATTAATGACAAATTTATCACTCTAATGAAGATTAACAATTTTGTAATAAAATATATCATCCGGTAAGTCAGCCAGTCGTCATCTTATATTGAACAAGCATCGTCGTGCCCATCACTTCCTCATCCTCTAGAGGAGTGGAAGAGACTTCTTTGTCCTTCTTGTTTTGACTTTTTCTGTGTCATTAAAAGTATGATTTTTATTAACAACGTAAAATATTAAATTAATTCATATCCGATAAGGAGGGTACTAGACCAAATATATTTTTTTTGAATTTGAGGTGGTCACTAAATGTATTCAGATTATGACAAGCTAATTTAATTTGTGATGAAAATACTTGAAAAGTTATACATAGTATTCGCAAAATGTTAAATTCTTTTGCCACTACTTAAAAACATTTGATGAAATTTAATTATTTCATATTCATATTATATTTGAATTTAAATTGCATAAATTGAAAATAGAATAACAAAACACCCATGATCATACAATGAAGATCAACTAAAACTATACTAGATAATATCTCATTTCAAGCTCCTTAATAAAAGCAAATATGTCATATACTTGATTATTAAATATTACTCCTTAAAGTAAGACAAATACCCAGAGTTTCTTCCAAACTATAAAAAAATGTGGCGACATTTAGCTTTGGCATAATACATATATTGTACCCTAAATTTGGCTCAAATTTTAACTTTGACCTCCAACTTTTTATAATGCTCAAACAGGCACTTTAACTATCCAACTTTTAAATAAATAAGCAAGTGAGTCCTACATGGCACAATACATGTCACGCCCCGAGCTACCCCCGAGACGCAGACACGGAACCTAGGACCACAAGTGATCCCAAGCTAACCCTGCTGGCATGATCATGAGCATACTAAAGATAATAAATTGTTGTAGAAGCTAAATAATGCTCAAAATGAAAAGATGGGGACTACCCATATTTTATAACTTAGATATTTGAAAATAATAAGTTTGATACAAAACAAATATTAACTCAATACTAAGCTGAATCTAACTATGTCTGAAAATAGCCTCTAAACTAGACTAGAAATACTGGGACAAGCCTTATCTAAATCTAGCAAAAACTGAAACTAAATGACTAAAGACTAAAATGAAACTCATGATTGTTGTCCTTGGAGAATGAGGATTCACCACTGAATATGCTGAACTGGAGATCGGGAAATCGATTGATGCGTGATCTGGATGCTGAGAACCTCAACCTACATCACGAGAAGATGTAGCGCACGTATGCGTCAGTACATGAAAGGTACTGAGCATGTAGGATAGAGTAAAGCTGAAATAAAACATAAATGAACAAGCACAAAAATAAGTATAATAATCTGAACGTGATGTGCTGATTTCTGAGCTAATTAGATGCAATGACCAATTTATAATATGTGGAAACTGAATACTGAATATACTGATAAATGGTCAATGCAGAGAGTCTGACTGAACCGTGGGAGCTACTAACAACCGATAATAAAACCACATGAGCTAAATGTGGAGTCCGATGTATACGCCCCATCGAGAGGACCCAATATACCCTGCCAAAGGTATAAAGGCATGCTGGCGTGATCACTACACTGATTGCCCACAGGGGGACTTACAACCTACTCGGCTAGTAGTTCTTGGACTATTGGGTATGCTAAACCCTAGTCCAACTCGGTATTATGCTACTCCCAATGAATTTTGTGAATTAACTGATTATATCTGAATTTCTGTAAATACTAGATAGCTCCAAAATGAACATGCAAACTGAGAATGCAACAATTAATCTGGTAATTATGCACTTATAACTGAGGCATGTATATCTGAAGTGTCTGAAATATATGACCTAGCATGTGTAATTTAAGAACTAAAGAAATACAAAGCTAGGGTTCTGAAATTCATGCAATAATCTGAGTAATAACATGATAATCTGATTTGGAACATATATTTAATAAATTCCTGAAGTTATATCAAAGTTCTAGCAACCCTAGGTTTAATCACGATAAGAGAATCAAGAACTGACATAAACTAAGGACCCAATGGGTGAAAGGAACCCACTAGTGAAATCTCACATACCTGGTGATGAAATCCATGGAAAAATACTTAAGTTTCGGGGCTGGAACTGCTGGAGCTTGTGGCGTTCTCGAACTAAGGTTCTTCAGTTGTTTTCTCCTCTCTTGCTTCTAATTTTCTATGTTTTGATTTAATTATTTGACTTGGATATGTTTTAACTATGTTTCTAGGCTTAAACAAACTAAAATCTGATGATTTAGGGTCAAAACGACGTAAATTAGGGCTTAAACGGAGTGGGAAAGGTCAAAAAGACCCCGGGAAGGTTGCTGTCGCGCCTCACGACGGCCAGGACTGACGGTCTGTCATGCGCCTGACGCCCCGTCGTTGGGTCCGTCGTGAGTTGTTCGACAGGCCTTTACTAAAATGGGCATAACTTTTTACTCGGAGGTCTGATTTTAGCAAGGTCGGTGGCTATGGAATGGTAATTCAATTTATCTTTCTGTGGGTAGGTCATCGAAGACCTAATTCATTTTGTGCTAAGAGTTATGATCATTTGAAGTTGACCCAACTGCATTTCCCCTTAACTGCTGCAAATTTTCCACCTACGGACCGTAAGTCTGTCCGTCGTCCAAGACTTATCCAATTTTTCTAGGCTGAAATTTTTGGGAGTTTCTGACCCCATCGATGGTTGTGCAGGACGGACCGTGGTTCAGACTACGGTCCGTCGATGCCACTGTTGGTAGCACTTGCAGATTTTTCTGAAAAACTAATTTTATGTGTGTTTGGCTTCGGGGTGTTAAATACACGTAGAACACCATGTAGGAAAAAAATTATATGTAGGATTACATGTCGGACATGTGTGTCTATTTGTTCAACTTCATACAAGTCTAAGTGTGTACTTGTGCACACTCAAAGTTAAAGGGCATAAAAGTAATTCGAAGCCAAGTTAAAGGGCATATTTATGTATTATGCATTTAGCTTTCACGTAGTCTTGATTCAATTCTACCTCTTAAACCTGTGGGAAAAAAAGAAAGGACAAAATTATGATTTAATTTAAAGTGTGTTCATATTGAGGTAAAATGATAGAATTTGTAACACAATCTATACATTCAATATGTTGTAATGATCAGTTTCATAAACACTAAATAAAAATGCAAGCATACTAATATGAAGGTCATCTTTGGTGAGCAAGACTATATACCTATCAAGAACTTTTTCTTTAATTCTAGAGAGCAATGAACAAGCCATTATACTCGCACAACCTTCTACACATGAATTATCAAAATGCTGATATTTGAGAACTGTACTAACTCAACTTTTAACATGTGAACTATTAGAATCTATGAACATTTAATGTCCAATTTAACTAATTTAATGTGCAATTTAACTAATCCCTGACAATTGGAGAAACTAAAATGATTATAGACAATGTTGCATGCATTGCCTAGTTTTGTAAAGAGTCATGCATCATGTTGGAGTTCGTATTAACAAAATCTCACCTACTACATTATCATTATTTCGTCCATCTATTTATTGTAGATCTTTTATCAGCTCCAATAACTACTACAAGTTCAAAAGTATTCAACTCAGGAATTAAAACAAATATCAGCTTTCAAAACCTTAATTCTATATGAAGTCTACCATACAAGTAAAAAATTTAGAAGCCTACCAAGCATTTGCTGCAATAAAACTGTTTCATGTAGTTCAAGACTAGGACCCAACATCTTGATCATAATTAATTCATTAAATAAATATACATATGAAAAATAATATTCTTAATCTTCAACAAGAAAGAGGAGCAACAATGAGTTTTTAGTAAAATATGCATTTCTAGTCTACCTTACAAATTATATTTCTATTTATTGATCGTATGAAAAAGAAAATTATCAATGGGTAATATGTTATGCAAGAAAAGTATATATGTTTTGTCTTTATATTGCACGATTAGAAAGATCAAGAAAGGGCAGTATATGCGATTTCATAACATCTATCCATAAAATCCTTAAATTATGTACAGCTAGTGTCTTTTTGGACTTGTTGCAAAAGAGTTTGACTTCAGATGATTCGGTTCACATATCTTAATTGGATCATAAAAACTTTGGTGATTTTGAGACTGCTAGTTAGGAGGGTTACGTTTTCAAACATACACATAATAGAGCTTCATTTCTTCTACTTTCATCACTGTTTCATGTAATATTGACTAAGCTGCATATATAGTTCATGAAAATGTTGAACTATCCTTCATTAATTTAACTTTCTATACCAATGATAGAATTTACGTAGCTCTCCATTCCTTAACCTTTCACCAATAATTTATGTTCAAGAACTCTATCACCTCAGAGTCTATATGCAGCATACAAAGTATTTTATTTGAGTTCTTCACAGCAAACTTGCTAGCAGATCATGGTCTTACGTTGTATAATTATTGATGAGTACTCACAACTCTTTCACATTAGTTTGGATTTTTGGTGTGTGATGAATTTTATCAGTGGTCTCACAAGGTCTTTTTCCTTGGGCAATGTATTAAGGAAGAATCTGTGAAGCAAGAATGGTGCAGGTGTTGTGAGATACATCAACAGGAAACTATGCTACATTTGCTCTTAACAAGAGATTATGCTAAGAGCATCTGAACACACTTCGCTGCAATAGCTTAAGGGATCATTTATTCAGTTAAATCAAGTTGCAACACAATGGTGGAAAGCTGACTATTCTTCTAGTTAACTGAAACCACTATATCTTGTTGCCCCGGCCATCATTATATGGCATCTACGGAAGAAAAGAAATATCATTTTCCAAGAAGGTCCAATATCAAGAAATACAGTTATTAATAACATAAATCATAACCTCAGTCTCTTGGCTTGAACGAGGTCCCCATGGGAACCAAAGATCTCTAACATTTGGCCACTTATGATACAAAAGTTTGAAATATATAAACCCACGAGGTGCACATTAGTATAGTGGCATCTTCCTCCCCAAGGTAAATTTAAGTTCAATATTGATGGCTCGTCTAGAGAGAACCCTGATCCTTGCTCTCTGGTATTCTTCATAAGAAATAGTTGGGGTCATTGCCAATACTGCTAGTTTAGCTGATGAAGCATTGACAATTCATGAAGTAGTGACTTATTGTATAAGAGAACAACTAATGTCTCCTATTATGGAATCTAGATCCCTAATCATTAGGAAGGTGATTGATGAAGCTTGGGACAGTCCATTGGCTATTAGTATGGAGGTTCAGAAGATCTAAGAGTGGGGG
>NC_028648.1:42878083-42887674 GCF_001406875.1 Solanum pennellii | reverse complement strand
AGGGGGGATTTCCAGGTATTACGTGTTCTAAGAGAAGGGAACCAGCTAGACTATTCTTTAACTAACAAAGCTTTTATACAAGAAATATATTAGATGATTCATAACTTCGAAGTGCTAAATAAAAAACTAACAAGAAATATCAAAGTCAAACATGCTTAGCTAACAACAATCAAACAGATGATGCAAAGAAAAGCGCAATCGAGATGCTGAAATGACTTACAGCTTGGATGATGAGCTTTAGGGTTCTGAAGAAGATGTAATATAGAACCTCATTACCAAGAATCGACATTTTTAACCAATTGATGCACGACCAAGGTAGCATTATAAGGCTCAACAACAATGTCAGAAACCTTAGGTGAAGTGAAAACGGAGAAGGTAAACATTATTCTATCCAGGTATTCTTCTCTGGTCTTTAAGATAAAAAGTGTTCCCATAAAAGAACATCTTCCCCCAGCCAATGAATGGCACAATGAAAATCAAACACATAGAACGTAAATAAATCCTCAAAATGCACATATCTACAACAACACCAAATGAACACAAAATGATAAAGGAAAATGCTGGTAGAAACACAAACCTTGAAGGCAGACAGGAAAAGTTTTCGACTTCCTTACGAACAAGATCGAGAACTACATCAATCAATTCAGCACCTTTGGTGTAATGCACTTTAGCCCAATTGTTACCAGCACCAGCTTGTCCAAAAACAAAGTTATCACGATGGAAGGTCTGTCCATAAGGACCAGATCAAATATTGTCCATGGTGCTCTAAATCCATAAGAACATCCCTAGGAACAAATCTTCCACTGGTAACCTCGTTGTAATACACATTAATTCTTTCAAGTGGAGATTAGAATCACCACTGTAAAGACCGGTAGAATCAATGTCGTGTTTGGCACAAAAACCTTCCAAAAACTTGGCACCAACTTGGTTACCACATTGTCCGCCTAAAATACGAATGATTTCACACATTTTAGAACTGAGATCTGGAGAAAATATGCACAAATGAAGAGAACATGGGTAGATCTTACAAAATTGGAACACAAATGAGAAGATAAATAAATGCAGGGAAAAGGGAGGAGAGGGGTGGTGGTGTTTTATTGTACTATTTAATACAATAATTTTCAGGAACTCACATCAGAAGCTAAAAAGATAATTTACACACATAAACTACAAAATCCAAGTATATGATTGAAGGCGATAAGAGAAAGGGAATCGAATTAAATGGCTATTTCCAACACAAGGTCTAGGACAGATTAACAACAATTGAGTAAGCCAAAGGTCCAAAGTAAATCATTTGCAAAAACACAACAAGAAGTACAAATATATGATTTTACAATTCCATTTGGAAAGCATGTTTATGGATTCTATTGTAATTGTTCTAGTATGTGGTATCAATCACCTTGGAGGTTCATTCTGCTAGAAGAAAAACAATGAAGATCACAAACAAGGCACTCCTAATAAAGCTTATGTCAATATTTAAGGACTATCGGTCATCTTAAACTTCAGCTTCATTTAAATCACTTCTCCTCAAGTTTGAGGAAGGATTCTTTTGGGTAAAATATCACTTCTCCTATAAGATCTTGCAGGTGTCTCATAGTGGCATCACCCAAATTTGAGATAGAAATGTCATCAATAAGTTGTCTCATAGTGGCATCACCCAAATTTGAGATAGAAATGTCATCAATAAGTTGGAGCTAAAGAAAAAACGATTTATCCCATAAGAAATCGATTAATTACCCTCCAAGAATGCTACTTACCTCCCTTAGGCTCGTACCTTCTGAGGTCAATCTGGTTGATTTCCAACAGAGCAGCAACAATTTAGATGAGCTGAATGTCCAAGTTTAGGGGTGAATCTCTAGGGTCGAATGTTACACAGAGTTCATCCTTGGGTTTTTCACTTTCCTTTTAGTTACTTCTTTAGTTTTATCATTTCTTTTCTTTTATCCTTTGTTTCCTTTTGCTTATTTCCTGTTTAGATAGTCATGACCTGTTCTTGGCCAGGCTTTTAGCTTTAGCCTGTATATAATTTGTTTTGAATAAATTGGCCTTGAGCCAAACCATTTTAACCAAAAAAAAAAATTAACATTCAATTTGATCTGTTTATATCCTTAAGATGTTGACGAAACCACATCATCTGCTAATGTACTAATCGGATTTACCTTCGCAAAGTAACACATCTCAAAGACAACTCTATGGAGTAATATCAACTTTAACATTAACAATTGTCTAATTAATGAACCCAAAAGAATATGATAAAGAGAGTATTGAATATTATCATTGATAAAAAGAAATCTCAAATTAAAGCAAAAACCAAGTCTAAAAATTTAACAGTAACATTTTCTTGCATATCCAAGTCTTAGATTCCCAAGCATATACAGATGGTTGACATGTAAAAAAAAATCAACCAACGTATTAATTAATCTCAATAGTATCTAGATTTATGAATCACTAAACTATGATCATAATATTATATATTGTATTAGCTAAAGCAAGCATAAGAGTTGTTGTATAGGAGTATTACCTTTTACTATACAAGTAGAAAATACACGGAACCTTTCGCCTACTAAGTATGAAAATCATAATCAAGTTAAGGAGTAAATAGAAATATAAAAGAGAAGAAAAAAAATAAAAACTGGAAATTTGATTGAACTTTTGAGCACTTTGAACTTTCCGGTAATTTCCTCAACAGAATGATACTTCATTGATTACAATTTACATGTCTAACTTTCCTTTTTTGTTGGTCCCAAAAAGAGCCTCTTATTCAAAAAGAAAATGATAGTTCTATGAGCTACTAGACTTCCCTAATACTAAAAAATTTCCTATCAAGAATTAAGAAAAAATAGACCAAACCATCATTGAATAAGATGACTTACTTAAGTAAAGACAAAGAGATACATGAAGATAAATGACCTTGAAGGTGCCACCGTGTAGTGAGCGTGAAAAACCCAAACAGAGGTATCCACTGAGTGTATGATTACAAGAATGTAGCTAAAGCAAACTGTTGCATTTTGTAGTTAGGGTTATAAAATGCAACATGCAAAATATCGACACTCTTAACATTACTTTAAGCGAAGGTTGAAACGAGATATTGGATAAAAACGATTAGCATGTCTAGCTATATTAGTACCACACGCATTGGTCAATTGTCAGTATGATAGGCTACTATTACACATGCATATCAAATAATATATATAATTTTACGCTGAAAACTAATATTATCTGATCGAAAACTAAAGGAACTCTCAATTTTTGCATTTTTCCTATATATTGAGTTGTTCTTATAATGTACTAACTGTTAGGATCGAATTCACGCACACACACTAGATGAATGAAGAACACAAGAACTTTCAAGAGAAAGAGATGAGAGATCTAGAGAGAGAAAGAGAAAACCCAATATTTCGTGGTAACACCCCCGTGAGTAAACTTCCACGGCGGTGAGGTATATTTATATTAATAAATCAGAGTATTTTTTGTTACAGAGAATAAATAGAGAATAAATAAGAAAACCTAAAATAGAGAATAAATAGGAAAGCCTAAAATAGAGAATAAATAGGAAAGCCTAAAGTTAATCAGACTCCACTACCTAACAATTCTCCCATTTGGAGACTGACTCAGTCATCCAAAAAATACATTCTCAAAAAAAAATCTCTTCATCATCAACATCTTTACCGCACCGCAACATCTGTAGCAACAACTACAGAAGACCAACCGAGGTTTTACATAACCTCAGTTTCCCAACATCAACACATTTCGTCAACATGTCTGCCGGGTTCTTTGCACCCTCTATCTTCTCCAAGCACATATCACCATCCTCCACTGCCCTGCGAGTGAAATGGTATCGCCTTCTGATGTGCTTTGTCTTCGAATGATAAACTGGATTTTTCACCAACTGTATGGCACTCTGGCTATCTGAGTAAAGAATCTTCTCGCTCTGCTTCTTGCCCAATTCCTCAAGATAATCTACCAGCCATATCATCTCTTTCCCAGCTTCAGCTATTGCCACATACTCAGCTTCAGTAGATGAAAGAGAAACACACTTCTGAAGCCTGGACATCCAACTCACTGCTGTTCCACCTATGGTGTAAATGTACCCGGATGTACTCTTGCTCAGTCAACATCCCTACCAAGATCAGCATCCACAGAACCCTGTAGAGTCACCTTGCCTTTGCCAAAACAAAGTGAAGTACTGGATGTACCTCTCAGATATCTCAGAAGCCACTTCACAGCTTCCCAATGCTCTTTCCCAGGGTTCGCCATGTACCTGCTAACAACTCCCACTGCATGTGCTATATCAGGTCTAGTGCAGACCATAGCATACATCAAACTACCAACTGCTGAAGCATATGGAACAAGTGCCATGTGATCACGCTCCTCGGCAGTCTTGGGTGACTGCTCCTTTGACAATTTAAAGTGATTTGCCAATGGAGTAGTCCTGGGTTTAGCATCATTAACCCTGAATCTGCTCAGCACCTTCTCAATGTACAACTCCTGAGATAGATTTAAAGTGCCAGCAGATCTATCCCGAGAAATCTTCATCCCCAAAATCTGCTTTGCTGGACCCAAATCTTTCATCTCAAACGCTGCAGACAACCTTGTCTTCAGATTGTTAATCTCCCTCATACTAGATCCTGCAATCAACATATCATCCACATACAAGAGTAGAAAGACATATGAATCAGTGTATTTCTTGAAGTAACAACAAGGATCCTTTTCAGCTTTGCAGAATCCACTCTTGGTCATGAAGGAGTCAAACTTCTTGTACCACTGCCTTGGTGCTTGCTTTAGTCCATACAAGCTCCTGGTGAGCTTGCACACCATGTGTTCCTTGCCTGGAACCACAAATCCTTCCGGTTGCTGCATATAGATCTCTTTGTCCAGATCTCCATGTAAAAACGCTGTTTTTACATCCATTTGCTCTAGATGCAAATTCTCCGATGCAACAATACTCAACAGAATTCGAATAGAGGTTAACTTCACAACAGGAGAAAATATTTCAGCATAATCAATACCTTTCCTTTGTGAATATCCTTTAACCACTAAACGAGCCTTGAACCTTCTTTTGCCATCTGGTTCAGTCTTGATTCTGAACACCCACTTGTTCAGCAAAGCTCTCTTCCCTGCAGGTAGCTCAGTCAACACCCATGTGTCGTTCTTCTCAAGTGACCTCATCTCATCATCCATGGCTTGCTCCCACTTGATCGAATCCTCCACCTGTAGGGCCTCATCAAAAGACTCTGGTTCCCCCTCATCAGTCAGCAATAGATAGTGTAATGAAGGTGAATACCTATCTGGTGCCCTGATGGTTCTGGATGATCTCCTTAACACCTGCTCAGGTGTAACTTGCTCCACTTCAGATTCTTCAGTAGGAGTTGGTTGAGTATCTGCTTCGACATCTCTGGGGTTACTCTTCTCCAACTCAACCTCAACTCCCACTTGCTTTGTAATCTCTAGAACCTTCTGCTCTCTGTCCTTGTACAGGACAGACTCATCAAATGTCACATCACAATGTCTCAGGATCTTTCTGTTCTTGTCATCCCAAAACCTGTAACCAAACAAATCATAACCATATCCTATGAAGTAACACTTCACAGCCTTGGCATCAAGCTTGTCTCTCTTTTCTGGATCAACATGAACATAAGCAGTGCAACCAAAAGTCCTCAAGTGTGAGTACTTGAGTTCTTTTCCTGTCCACACCTCCTCTGGAATCTTGAACCCTAAAGGAACTGATGGTCCCCTGTTGATCAAGTATGCAGCTGTGCTCACAGCATCCGCCCAAAGTGTTTTGGGCAGCCCACAGTGTATCCTCATACTCCTTGCACGCTCATTCAATGTTCTGTTCATCCTCTCAACAATTCCATTCTGCCTTGCCTTACCAGGAACTGTTCTCATCAATCTGATTCCCTCAGCTGCACAGAATGCCTTGAACTCTGATTTGTCATACTCTCCTCCATTGTCAGACCTTAGGCATTTGACTTTCAAACCGGTCTGATTCTCAACTTCAGCTTTCAACTTCTTGAAAGTTGCAAACACATCTGACTTATGCTTCAAGAAGTAAACCCATACCTTCCTGCTGAAATCATCAATGAAGGTAACATAGAATCTGGATCCTCCAAGTGATGATACTGGAGATGGTCCCCAAACATCTGTATGGACCATTTCCAACCGCACTTTCTTTGGCTCTCTAGGAGTCTTTGTGAAGCTTACTCTTTTCTGTTTGCCCATAACACAGCTCTCGCAAAGACCCATATCAAAAGACTTCAGACCCTCTAATGCTCCTTTTGCAACCAGCATCTTCATTCCTTTAGTACTCATGTGTCCAAGTCTGTTGTGCCACAGACATGAACCGGAAGCACCTTCAGCAACAGCGGCCATGTTTATACACCCTGCAGTGGTGTACAAGGTTCCAGATTTGGTGCCACGAGCTACTACCATAGCACCTTTCACGATCTTCCACGAACCTTTCCCAAACTCTGCTGCATATCCCGTGCTATCCAACTGACCAACAGAGATCAGATTTTTCTTGATCCCAGGAATATATCTGACATCCTCCAATGTCCACTGGTTTCCCGAGGTGGTCTTTATGCAAACATCCCCCTTTCCTTCAATCTCTAAGGCTTTATTGTCAGCAAGATATACCTTTCCAAAATTTCCAGATTTGAAATTTTGGAACAACTCCTTGCTTGGAGACGAATGGAAAGATGCACCAGAATCCAAAATCCATGATTCAACCGGGCTGTTTACACTAAGGATTAGAGCATCCCCAATGTCCTCTGCTGAATTTACAGAATCATTGTCATCTCTAAATTTCTGATTCTGTTTCTTCTTTGGCTTTGTACAGTTCGTCCGAAAGTGCCCTTTTTCTCCACAGTTCCAACAAGTCACGTTTGATATGTTCAGGGATTTTCCTCGATTCTTTGATTTTGATCGACCATGTTGATTTTGGCCTTTCGTCTTACTTATCCCCCTTCGATCAACGCTGAGAGCACTGCCCGATGAATCTCCCACTTCTCGTTTGCGAATACTTTCGCTAAGAACAACATCACGGATTTCATCAAACTTCAGTTTCTCAGATCCACGGGAACTGCTAATCGCAGCAACAACAGTATCCCAAGACTCGGGCAGAGATGACATCAAAATCAACGCCTTAATTTCATCTTCAAAATTAATATCCACAGAATTGAGTTGACTCAAAATCATATTGAACTCGTTTATATGATCAGAAACGGATCCACTCTCAGACATCTGTAAATTGAACAATCTACGCATCAAATATACCTTGTTCATAGCCGATGGTTTTTCATACATGTTTGACAGTGCCTTCAACAGACCGGACGTAGTCTTCTCCTTCACGATGTTGAACGCCACGTTTCTTGACAAAGTCAACCGGATCAACCCTAGAGCCTGGCGATCCTTGAGTTTCCACTTCTCCTCCGTCATGGATTCCGGCTTCAACCCGGTCAACGGTTCGTGAAGATCTTTCTGGTACAGATAATCTTCGACCTGCATCTTCCAGAAACTGAAATCGGATCCATCAAACTTCTCGATTCCAAGCTTTGAACTATCCATCTTCTGTGATCGTGTTGAATCTCCTTAGCTCTGATACCAGTTGTTAGGATCGAATTCACACACACACACTAGATGAATGAAGAACACAAGAACTTTCAAGAGAAAGAGATGAGAGATCTAGAGAGAGAAAGAGAAAACCCAATATTTCGTGGTAACACCCCCGTCAGTAAACTTGCACGGCGGTGAGGTATATTTATATTAATAAATCAGAGTATTTTTGGTTACAGAGAATAAATAGAGAATAAATAGGAAAACCTAAAATAGAGAATAAATAGGAAAGCCTAAAATAGAGAATAAATATGAAAGCCTAAAATTAATCAGGCTCCACTACCTAACACTAATTGTTCATCAACTTAATTTCCTTGTTTTCAAGTACTCATCATTTCACATTAGGATTCTCTCAACCATAAATGGCTGCAAGAAATATATAATTTTAAATATTTACTTGGAAAAGCAAAGAACTTTAACACATTAAACATGTAAGTTTTTATTAAATAAGGATCAATATATGAAGTTCAAGAGAAATCATGTAGTTGATACAGCCTAGCGAGTGAGGCATCTATATTTTTTGCAGTTGATAGATTCATCGTTCTCAAATAATTTCTTTTTTTGACAGCACATTACTCATGGCATTACTCTTTGAGATTACTTCAAACACATCACTTTCGAGTTGAGAGTCTATCGAAAACAATCACTTTAGCCCCGATACTCTGTCCAAATATCAGTTATGAAACTACACTAGGTATGTTGTTGTTGGAGATAGATGATAAAACATCAATACAAAATTAATTCGTCAGATGGTTTATGATTTCTTTAGAAGGATCCACATTCCCAAATTAATTTTAAGACCAATATGCCCAACCATAAGAAATCCATTAAGAATTAAAAATAAACTAACGAACAAATAAGACTGAGCCTTTTATCTAATCAAAAGCTCCGGGCATCATCAACCTCCAGTAATTTTGGATTCCAACTGTCATTAACACCAACCCTCCACCCTCTCACCCACAAAACATAGGCTTATCTAAAGCTCAACTTACGTTGAACTCTATGCAATCTAAGAGTCATATTTTCAAGTTTAAATGTAGCGTGAAAGAATATAGAAGAACAAAAAGCAAGAAAATGAAACAACATTAAGGAGGAGATTCAAAAGGGGTTGCTTTAGATTAGCTGAATGGATCAATTTTTGACCAATATGAAAAGAACGTAGCATAGGAAACAGAAGAATACAAGAAAATCTATAAACATAGATTTAGTGGATCTATGATTTATATTCACCTCCTTCTTTGTCTGTTGTGTGGGTATCCGTTTGATTACATCTTCGTTGTTACTCCCAATTAAGACTGCATATCAAAGAATATATCTACTTTGGCTTTGTGCTTCTCCAAATAAGTATAGCATCCCCAAACAAAATCATACAGTTTTATGGTCCAAAAGCTTTGGATCTTGTATCAAAAGAAGAAAATTAACAAAAAAAGAATCGGTGGAAACGCTGCAAATTAGGAAAAACATAATTTAACTTAAATTGGAAGTGTGAAGCAATAGACATTTGTAGAATTGGTAGCAAGAATTCACTAAATTTTGGGTAAAACATAGCAGAGGCATCAAATCAAAAGAATAAAGTAAAACCTAATTGTAGTGGAAACTAAATTAGCGGTGTTTTGTATTTGGGGAAATTAATTAAAACAAAAATTTTATTTGTCGTGTTTGTTTTGGCGCAAAATTGGAAAAAAAAATTGGAGGGGTTAAATGAGAGTGTTGGTTGAAATTAAGTGAGTTATAATAAATTGAATTAATAAATGAATGATTTATTGACTCATCCACGAGGTATTGAAGTTAAAATGTGGATTATAATTCAATCCTCTCAATTTTACTAAGGGTGTCTTTGGTATGGAGGAAAATGTTTTCCATGGAAAATGTTTTCCTAGAAAATGTTTTCCTGGAAGACAAGTAGATTTTGGACTTATTTTCTCATGTTTGGTTGGTGAGTAGAAAATATTTTCCGGAAATGATTTTTAGTGTTGG
>NC_028648.1:42852701-42878025 GCF_001406875.1 Solanum pennellii | reverse complement strand
GTGGGGGGAAGGTCAAGGATGAGGTGAAAAATAAAAATTTTGAAATTGAAAATATTTTTTTAAATTGATGTTTTTTCCAAAAAAAATGTAATTTGAAATTGGAGAAGAGTCATGGAAAATGTTTTCCTTGATTTTTGAAGGGAAGTCATTTTCCTTAATTTTGAGGAAAATGAGTTGATTTGGAAAACATTTTCCAAAACTTTTGTCCCAACCAAACATGGGAAAATTGGAAAACATTTTCCAGAAAATGTTTTCCTTCATACCAAACACACTCTAAGTCTTAAATGTTTTACTTGCTCTTTTATAATTTATAAGTATTTAATAAAAAAATATTATTATAGCTATATGTAATATATCAAATAACATAGTAGTATTTATTTAAAATTTATTTTGACAAAATTCGTCATTAAATAATTTGGGCTATATAATAATTCAATATTTAATGGATTAAGTTAATACATGAGCAAGTCAATAACCCCGCTCAAACTTAAGCAAGCAAAATAAGTTGGGTTTGTTCTGCCTCCCTAGAAAATAATTAAATTTTAACCCACGACATACACACAAAATTGTTGTAAATGTCTAGTGATTTGAAATTGAAAAATTATTTGGTTATGTAATTTGCATTTTTAAAAGAAAAAACTACTAATTGCATAATTTCATACCAAATTTCAATTCAAATAAACCTAAATACATATTTTTGGCTGCCATATAAACTAAAATAGGGATAGAGGCAAGTAAGATTCGATTATGTATTCTTGATGCATGTGAATCACACTAGATACAAATTATATACATGTATCTCATCCGATTCACATATAACTGGGATACCAGATACACAATCAAGATAGGAGAGTGGCAAATGACATTTGTTTATAATCCCATGCGAATCACACTAGACACAAAAATGTATACATGTGTCTGATGTGATTCTTATGTATCTGGGATACAAGATACACGAGTAAGATATTAAAGTGATGAGCAAAATTAGAGAAAGGTGAGCAAGATATGAGAGTGACGAGTGAGATGGGAGGGAGTTGGCTGAGATAGTATAATGGCAAGACAGATGAGATATATATACACGTGAATATTATTAGCTATAACTATTTAAATGAATTTAAGTAAGCATTTTGTTGAATATTTTTAGAAATGCTTATTCTTCTTAATATATTCACATATTATAAATATTTAAATAAAAATAACAAAAAAATATATTTTTGGTAACTTGAACTCTAAATTAATTATAAGAATTTTTTAAAATTCTTATTTGGTTGTCAAAGATAAGAAGGATTCTTTCTCTTATTTCTCGTTGTCAATCTTTTCACCTCGTTCTCCATCAACACCATTGAAGAAATTGGAGACAATAACTTCTTTTTACTTCTTCATTAAAAAAATCTGGACGAAGTAGTCTCATAAAAGAATAGTCACAACCTATTAAGTCTTCTTCGCAACATTAAAAAGTTTCTTAATAGGTGTTGTCATTGTTTCAAAATGTATTTTCTCTTCCTAGTTCATTCAATCAACAATACAATAATTAATTGACAAAAACTTTGATCCATATATCATCATATGTATTCCAATTTAGTTAAATACTACTCAAAGTCAATAATATCATAAATATCTGGACGTCTTTTCAAAAGAATTAAATTTTAGATATGTAAAACGTGTTTTTTCTTTTTTCTTTTTTTTTTTTAAAAAAAAAAGAGAAGCTGAAAAATCAACAATTTTTAACTATTAAAATTCAACAATTGAATTAAGAGATATAAGCATTTCTAAAAAGGATCTGACAGGGGAATCACTATCAATGAAGAGAATCTCAAATTTTTATTAGACGTGTGTATAATAAAATATATAATATATAGAAACTAATATAGGAGCTTAGGGTCAGCCCGTTAATTGATTAATTTGCCCTTTCCTCTATTTATATTTAATTATTCCTCCTTTTCAATTTATTTGTCTTACGTCTCTTTTTAGTATGTTATGCATTTATAAATTCTGCCTTCTCCTCTATTAATATTTAATATTTTTTCTGTTTTAATGTATTTGTCTTATTTCCCTTTTTAGTATGTTTTATTGTCATAAATTACTAAAAAAATAATATTATAAAATTAATTATTATCAAAATAAAATAGTTGAAAAATATATCAAAATTTCAATCAACTCTCGAAATATAGATGTGATAACATATAGTATTTGAAAATTAAGTTAAGAGTAATATAAATTACAATAATTAACAACTTAAATATATATACATATACATAGGTCGAACTCATAAACAGATCCCTAAACTTGTTGGGTTTTTTCTTTCAGGTACCTCAACTGTTCATTTTCCTATTGAATCATTGAGTCACCCATAATTTATTCCTTTTAAACACTATTGACTTATTTTTATCGGCTTTTCTATTGTAGATGCCTTCAATTGTGTTTGTATTAAAATGATTTTGATGGAAGGAATGAAGACAAATTGTGTGTTAGTCTCATTTGTTTTCTAATGTGTTCAAATGACTTGAAGTAAAAAATAATTATTCTCGAACATTTTCACTATCAATTGGACTAATGAGTTACGGAACAACATATGTATATTCTGTCAATGCCCCTCAAAAAATTTGATTCCACATCAGCCAACGGTGATTAAAAGGAACAAATTATGATTGGTTTAATAATTATATAAAAAAATAGCATAGTTGAGGTACCTGAAGGGAAAATCCCAATAAGTTTAGGGATCTGTTAATGTAAACACATTATAATTTAATTAATTCCCAAAATTTCTTATGTGCAACATAAATTGTGACATAGTGTGTAAAATAATTATTTAAAAATTACATTACTTAAAAATATTATAAATTACAATAATTAACAACCTAAATATTTTTAAATCATATTAAATTTTGGTTGAGTCTCAATGTTTCTCACGTCCCACGTAAATTAGGACAAAGTGAGTACCATATTGTTTGGAAAATTATGTTAAAAGTACTAAAAATTACGACAATAACATTTTGAAATATTTAAAAATCATATTAAAATTTGATTAGGTCTTTTAATTCTATTTGTACTGCATAAATTCAAATTAATAGAGTAATATATATTGGGTCGGTGCTTACACTGACTCTAGTATCTAGTGACAAAATATTTGCAAACTTATCGAGGCTTTTGATGATTTGGGAACATTGCTTCTAACTTTTTTGGTATTAAAATATTTTTTTAATTACATAATATTGGAATGACGTTTGTCTACAGCATAACTTCAGATTTTCACCAAAAAAAAGGTTTGTATGGTAAATGTTTATGGATGTACAAAATTTTTATTTTACTATATTTGAATTAAATGTGTTTATTAGTATCCATGTTATTTTAATTTATAATCAAATTTTTTTGTATCCAATCATTTTATTAATTAAGTACAAAATTTAAGTCAGACATTTAATCATTTTGTTTTTGTGATAAAATTTTATTGTGATTAAATTATAGGTTAAATAGAGACAATAATATAATCATCACTAATTATTTGAACTATTAGTGACAAAAACTAAGGTCACAATTAAATTTGAAATTTTGTTGCTAAATTACACAATGATTAACCACAAATTCTGATTTGTCACTATTGCATCAACATACTTTTTGGTGACAAAAAAATTTGATGTCCAAATTTTAATTAATTTAGGACAAAATGAGATTCGTCACAGAATGAATTTAGTGACAAAATAATGTGTCACTAAGAACTTTAAATTCGTCACTAATAGTACTCAATAAATGGGGCCAACTTATTTTTGGTGGGAAATTTTAGTGGACTAAACATTGCACGAAATTTTATGTTTTGTCCTTGAAAGTATGAGCTTCATGTATTTAAATACGAAATATAATTTTCGTCACAATAGGTGAAACATTGGTGACGAATTCATGTCGTAGAGATAGTTTCGTCACTATATATCATATTTATTGTAGTGCTTTCTAGAATGTTTTTAGGTTTGTATTCAAGAACTCTCATTATATAGATGATCCTTCAATTCTCTACAAGTCCTGAATATTCTATGTTCTTCTTTGAGTTATCGTAGATATTAAGTTTGAAGATTTTTTAACAACACCAATTTAATTTATTCTTTGCATCCATTTTGACTGATCCATTCTGTCTCTTTTTTCATGTAAACTTCTCCACTCTCTACTCTTTGAAACATCTTCAGTGTAGTAATTTCTTGATCTGGAAAACCTCTTCTAATGTTGCATCTATAAACTTGGTATATGGGTGTTTTAGTTGTCTAGACCTCCTTAGTTGAAGTTGTGGTATTTCACTCAAGTGATTGGGATTGTCCTTTCCCCTCATGGTTCAGCTTTCACTCAAGTGTTGTTAATTCTAGTAAGGAGACCTCTTCAGACTACTATAACACCCCAAAAAAAATTTCGAACTAAGAAGAATTTGAAATACTTCCACTATTGACAATCTTTTGAACAATGTTCAATACATATAATCCTTCACTAAGATATTCCTTCCCAACAAAGTCTGCTCCACGAGAAATAATTATTTTATCAGCTTCAAAACAAGTTTAAGGCCTACTTTGTTGAGAAGTTCTTCGGAAACTAAGTTTCTGCGGAGGGAGGAAACATACAAAACATTGTTCAAGGATAATGTCTTTCCATAAGTTAATTTAAGCAAAACTTTTCCTTTACCCATTACTACTGCAGTAGTGGAATTACCTATATATACACACTCTCCATTATTAGACTCCTCAAAGTCATGGAATAATGCTTTATTGGCATGCACAGAAATGCCTTGAGGCGTCTGTGTCGAGCACCTAGTCAATTTTGTTTGCCACCAGAATTGTCTCAACGACTACAACAACAATCACTTCATTACCCTCAGCAAGATTGGCTTGGACATCAGTTTGAGTCTTGCCCTTTCTTTGATAGCACTTGAAAGCCCTGTGACCAAATTTTCCACAAACAAAACAAGAACCCTTGATTTTTTGAATTTGGCTCTCCGGCTTATTGAATTGATTTTTCTTCTTCATAAGTTCGTTTTTCGAGACTTCCTTCTATTTTCCTTTGAACATGTATTTCACAACAGTATCAGAAGATTTAACAAGATTAACTTTAGAAGAAATAATAGAAAGTTCTTCCATCTTATCTTTGAGATGGTTCACCTCTTCAGTCCTAATGTGACTAATAATTTCTCGGAGGGTTAAATTCTTTTTCTTATGTTTTAATTGATTTCTCTAATCACTCCATGATGGTGGGAATTTTTCAAGCAGAATAGTAGCCTGAAATACCTCACATATCTTCATGTCCTCGTTGAAAGCATCGATAGTCAAGTTCTCATATTCGTTAACTTGTTCTAATATTGGCTTATTATCAAGTATTTGGAATTTAATCCACTGTTCGACTACATATTTTTTCTTTGCTGCATCATCAACACCATATTTCTTCTCAAAACTATCCCATATTTCTCTAGGAGATTTATAGGTAACAAATAAATCAATAAAGGATTAATAATGTGATTTAGCAAATGTCCTCTCATAGTTCTGTTATCCCTTTCAAACTTCTTTTTAGCAACATCATCAACTGTTATAACATTGCTAGAATCATTATTGGTGTTAGTGTTACACCTTGAAAATCCAAGGCACATTGTAAAGCCTAACAAAGGTGTCATGAGGTCTAAGTATTGTTTCGAAGTCCATTTTAAATGAACATAGGTCATTTAGGAGGTTTAAGAACCAAAACATCCTAGAATGTCCATGAAGTTGGTTCAAAGGGATGTTAGTGTGCCTTAGCCTATTTGAATAACTTTTAGGAGTTGGAAATGTACAAAAATTTGTGGAAAGGTAGATAATAGGTGTCTGAGTGGTTTCATGGTTGAAACATCTGGGTAAGACTTCCCAAGGACCAACCAAGGGCACTTGAGGAAGATCTCTGTAGTTTGATGCAACACTGCCTGGCAGTGTGGATCGACGGGACAGAAGAAAACCCGTGTGTGGATCTACGGGGCGTCGATGACACCATCGTCCCACACTTAGGCTGGTGGAAAAGGCCCCCTCACCTGCACAACCTCTGAAATCATCGACGGAGTTCAAAGGTGCAGGCTACGGTCTGTGTGTGGATAGACGGGGCGTCGATGCCACCGTCATCCCACACTTAGACAATTGGAGGAAGACTCTCACCTGCACAATCTCTGACCAAGACGACGGAGTGCATGACGGAAGGGAGGGGTGTCCGTCGACTCACAGACGGCCCGTCGATTGGGGTTTCGTCTATGAGGGTCGAGTTTCCTGCCTAGTTTAAGTCGGTGTCATTTAGTTAGTAAGGGGAGTTAGGTGTTTTAATTAGGTGTTAATGGAGTATAATAAAGTTTATTTAAGACCCAATAAAATACTTCCAACCCTCATTAACCTAAAGACAACTCTCAAATAAAACTCTTTTCCTTCTCTCTTATTTCTCTCTCTATATCAACTCACCATTGAAGACTAGCAAGGATTAGCGTTTTGGGGGCTGGAAAGGGACTAATTCACCATTTAATTGTTGAAATAGGTTAAGGTATGGGTTCTATTCACCTTTGAGACTCTTTCCTCAAAGGGTTCCTTCAAAAATAGATTTCAAAAATTGAGTTTTCTTATTGGTTTCATTCAATTACGAAATTGAAGTTATGAATTGAGTTGTTGATGATTTCTCTAGGTTATATAGATTAACATGAAATTCAACTTTTTTATGGTAATTGTTGATGGTTTGGTCTAAATTGAAGAATACGATCCTCTATCCCTAACCCTATGTAGTGATTTTGACCTATATTATATTGTGATCATTCAATTGAGTTGGTTGTTGATTAGATTACTATCCTATATAGTGTTATTATGATCAAATTAAGATGAATTATAGGCCTATCATGCTAGTACTTGATATGTGGTTTATGTTATAAATTGTAAAGGTGAAATTAGCCTATGTATCTTGTCTCAAGTTGTGATCTGGAGTTGAATTGTATTATAGAGATGCAATTAGCCTTGTTATTCTATTGGTTATCAATATGTGATGATGTTACTCCCAAATTTGGGTTGAGTTATGGATTGATGGTAAGACCTTGAGGATAGACTATGAGGAAGACTTGGTAAGTCTTAGAATCTCTATCTTTAATCCAATTGTGATTAATTGTTGGTAAGCCATGATATTACATTGGAGTATGCCTTATACTAGGATTATAGGGTTGTATGATGTTGAATTGAAATGTCATGACTATGTTGTGAGATTGATTAAGCTGTATGTGATATAAGGATGGTGAAAACTATCAATATGCCTTAATATGCTAAGAAATGCTAATGTGTTAACCTCACTTCTGTGAATTGTGATGAAATGACTTATACTTATACAATTCTTACTGAGCTATTGATATTGATGATTATAGAAGGGGTAGACCCTATGGCCTAAATTAAGGTATGATTGATAATTAAAGGCTTAAAGACATTTCAAAAAGGGACTCTAGCTTAGCACCGAGTGAACTAGATAAAGGAGTGTCCCTTCCCACATAGAGAAGCTAGGAACGTTAAGATTGAAGACTATAATGCATGGCGCATAAAGAGGGTATCAACTAAATATCCTAGTTCTTGAACTATGTTGCCCCCATAGGAATACTAGCTAGTGGATCCACGTAGTTGCTATGTTTCATATTTTGGTACTACCTTGGAAAGTAGTCTGCCTTCTTTCAGTGTAAGGTTTTATGACACCGGATTCCATACTAGCTCATGTGGTCTATGTCGGTTAGGGGAAGATGTTCCCAAAAGGTAAAACGAATTAAAGGACTTGAACTTTAACTTGGATAACCTAAGGGGTCTAGCTTAGTCTAGGTAGCGGTATGGGACTCTACCTAAACATTGCACTAGTTAGCCTAGAGGGGAGTCGTAGGAGGAGGTTCTTATATATGTTTATATTATGATAATATATGATGTATATATGATGACCATGACATGTTGTTGATACTATATGTTAATTAGTTCATTTATGAATATGCGTTGGGTTATAATGTTAATATATGATAAAATGTAACCCTAAATGCCATGATATGTAAAGTTGGACATTGGTCATGTTTTCTAGTTGAGGATACTTGATTGAGTAAGGTAATGTGGCTTTTCTTGGTCATTGCACTTGTTGACTTGATAAGGACTTGTGAGTAGTTATCTGGCTTATTATGATATGTTTGACTCTTATTCATTCTTGTGATATTATTCCTTGGTGTTAGGGTTGTAGTAAATCATGGTTTTCAAGTATGTTGGGATAAATATTACTTGTTAAGATAATAAGCATGTTTGGTTGGTTGATATGACTTACTTAACTTTGCATTAAGTCCCTAAAGGGGTAATTTGGCATGTTTTGATAAAAAGTCCTTTTTAGCATCTTTTGCTTGTGTATGTGCATAAGATCCCATACTTAGTACATATGGAGTACTAACCCCATTTTCTTCCCTTTTTTCCAAACATTTTATGTTCCGGTCGTTGAAGATTTTGGAAGGCGATATTGTTGAATGCTTGGGTTCTTCCTTTTATCCAAGTGGGGTAGGTCCTCAACTTTCGAGGGCAATGCCATCCTCTAGCTTACGGACTTTGTTATGAGCTTATTTACTCTATCATTCCTTTCCTTTTCAATTGAAGTATTGTACTTTTGTATGACCTATACATGGTATTGTTGAATTGATGTAAGGGCTATGCCCATATTGTGATACTCGTTTAGATGGTATGAGATGAGACAATTGTTGAGACTATTTCTATATTTTACGTATATGTATGTGCAATAAAAGAAGAAGTCTATGTAACCTTCATATACGAAGGGTCTATAATACTAGATATGAATATATATTATGTGTATGTAGAGGTCTAGTAAACCTCCAAGTAGTGATAATGAGACTTTTAAATTTTTCCGCATTTTTCAGCCTATGAATGTAATGACATGAAACTAAGAGGCTAGTCTTAGTCCTTGAAAAGGACGACGACGCCGGTTACATCTAGGGGGTAAACCCGGATGTGACAGTTAGAACCATTCATAGAAGCTTCTATAAATAAACATAATCAACTCTAATTGTTCAAAGAAAATTAAAAGTTTTTTTTACCATTGTTTAAAATTATTTCCATCTAAGGGCTCAAGTTTTGACAAGTCAGGTAATGTTTTGTTCAAAGAAATAGTCATTTATCAATATTGTATGTTAGAAAATCGCTTTCAAATTGTTGGGAAAAAATAATGCAATATTGATATTAGATTGAAATAATAAAGTATAAATAAACTTATCACTAACACTGTGTCGTGGCAAACCACTGCCTTGAAAGCAATTTTGGCTCAACTTCGGTGCAAATCGTTGTAGCGTGTCGCTTCCAAAGGTTCCGCAGTTACTCCCATACATGTGGGCTCGTGTCTAAGATCTTGGAGGTTGCTCAAAACCAATTGCCCAAAATATTTGAAGGAGAAGAAAATAAGAGGGAAATGTTTTGTTTTCCCTTTTGTTAGGTGTGTGGTAATGTTCACAAAGGTCATGCTTCCGTAGGATTTGCCAAAGAGGGGTTTCAA
The DNA here is from genome assembly GCF_001406875.1 of Solanum pennellii. Lineage (NCBI taxonomy): Eukaryota > Viridiplantae > Streptophyta > Magnoliopsida > Solanales > Solanaceae > Solanum > Solanum pennellii. The sequence goes on along the minus strand of NC_028648.1, from coordinate 42,868,500 downwards.
ACAGAAAAATTAACTTGTATAACTCATATTGAATGTTAATGCATTAAAAGCAATTACATTACATTCTACAGAAATTCTTCTTATGTTTTGGAACGGAAAAACTAATCTCTTTAGAATGTAATTTACTTACTGTTCGTTGCATTACACAAAAAATGAATAAAGGTAGAATTAATATCACCAAAATTACCTAATCAAAATGAAGTTTTACTAGTTTTCCTCCATCTAGGAGAATGGGAGAATCACATATACTAAGAGTTCTTTTTTGGTGTTGCATAAAGAGTTTTAGAACACAATTATTCTGAACTTGTTTATTGCTCAAACATTACATGATATAAATACTTAGAGAGTATTAACTAATTATGGTGATTAACCAATCAAATCCCTATAAATCATCTAGGCTACCATATATATAATATTGCACAACTATAAATATTCTGTAACAATAATGCTACGCTATCTTTTTTATTCTGAATTAGATTGGGTAGGATTATCCTTAACACTCCCCGCAAGATGGAGGATCCATTTAGGAGACCAATCTTGGATCTTTTGAGCTGAAACTGATTCTTGGACAACGGTTTTGTCAGAAGGTCAGCAACTTGATCCTTTGAAGATATATGAGATATTCGAAGAGCATCTTTTTGAACCAAATCTCTAACAAAATGGATGTCAATTTCCAGATGCTTCATTTTGGGGTGAAGGACTGGATTTTGAAAGTGTATACGGTAGATATATTATCACAGTATATCGTGGGAGATGGAACTGAAAAACCCAGTTCTTGAAAAAGGGATTTAACCCATTGAACCTCGGCAGTTGTTGCCCTGTATTCAGCTTCAGTGGACGATCTAGCAACTTTTGTCTGCTTTTTGGAACTCCAACTAATTGGAATATGACAAAAATATAAAAGATACCCATAAGTTGATATACGATCTGATGGATCACCCGCCCAATCGACATTAGAGAAAGCATGAAAATTTAAAGGAGATTGTGGAGTAATATGGAGACCAAAGGCAAGAGTTGATTTCAGATATCGTAGCAGACGCTTAAGAGCCAACCAATGATGATGAGTAGAACAATGCATGAACTAGGAGAGTTTGTTGACAGTAAATGCAATATCAAGCCTTGTAAGATTAAGATATTGCAAGCTTCCAACCAATTGGCGATAACGAGTGGGTTCAAGAGCTTCTTCAATGCACTGTGACTTGGGTAAAGAATGTGCAATAGTATTTGGAGTAGACACTTCGTTAGCACCCTCCATATATGCGTGTTGAAGAATATTTTGAACATAATGATGTTGAGAAAGGAAAATGCCTTTTGATGTTTTATGAATATCAACACCAAGAAAGAGTGATAACTCATGGAGATCCTTTAATGAGAACTGGATTCCAAGGGCTTGAATAAACCGTTTGATGAAGAATGAGTTGTTATCTGTATCAATGAGATCATCTACATACACTAGAAATAACAGCATGTGGTACCTTTACGATAAATGAAACGAGAGTGATCACTTTGTGATTGCCAAAAGCCAAACTTCAAGTCTTGGTACCAGGCCCTTGAGGCTTGCTTGAGTCCGTAAAAAGCCTTGACTAATTTACAGACATGGTGTTGTTTGGTTGGATCAGTGAATCCTAGTGGTTGTTTCATGTACACATGTTCTTCTAATGGACCATGCAAGAAAGTGTTATTCATATCCAATTGAATTAGAGGCCAAGAATGTGTAACAGCTAAAGTAAGAACCATAAGAATTGTTATCGGCTTAACCGCTGGGCTGAATGTCTCACAAAAATCAATTCCAGGTCGTTGGTTATATCCCTTTGCAACCAACTGAGCCTTGTATTTTGGAAGTGAACCATCTACATTCCTATTGACCCTGAAAATCCACTTGCAACCGACTAAATTTTTTTAAGAATCTGGAGGGACAAGAATCCAAGAACCATTTTAATTAATGCATTGAATTCATCAGACATAGCAGAGCGCCACTCATGATGTGCCAGAGCTTGTCCAACTGTTGTTGGTTCTAGTACTTCCCGTAAAGCATGTTTGGTGACATGGTGAACAGATTTAGGTCTATAAATGTTATTTTTGGAACGAGTGACCATGGGATGGGTGTTTGGCAGTGGAGAAGAAGGAATATTGCTTTGTGTTGAGGAGAAGGATCACTATTCACAGTAAAACGATCACAAGGTAATGTCAATTGTTCAACAAAATAGTTGGACGAAGAGGATGAAGTAGGAAATGAATTAGATTGGAATGGGATTATGGTGTGAGAAGATACAACAGAAGGGATAACATACCAATTTGAATTAGGCTGAAAATCGGAAGGATGATTCTGATATGGAAACACATTTTCAAGAAAGATAACTTGACGTGAGGTAATGTACCTCTTAGACTTAAGATCGTAACAGATATATGCACTCTGATGCAAAGAGTAACCAAGAAATATGCAAGGAACAGACTTGAGATCAAATTTGGACTTGGTGTAAGGACGAATGCAAGGGTAACATAGGCAACCAAAGACACGCAAAAATTGATAATTTGGAGAACGAATTAAAAACTTTTGATAGGGAGAAGAATATTGAAAAGTTGTGTGGGAAGACGATTAATGAGGTATGTGGCTGTTTTGAAGGCAAAAGACCAAAAGGAAGAATCCAGGGAAGTTGTTTGTTGTAACATAAGGCCAGTTTCAACTAAGTGACGATGGTGACGTTCTGCAGCCCCATTGTGTTGTGGGGTGTGAGGGGGTGTTTGCAGATGGTTTATCCCACAAGATTGAAAATATTTTTTGAGTGCAACATATTCTCCACCCCTATCGGTGTAAATTGATTTTATCTTGATATCAAAGTTATTTTCGACAAGTTTTTGAAATGGTGGAAAGATAGTATACACATCTGATTTAACCTTTAAAGGAAAAAACCAAATATATTTTGTGTAATGATCCACAAAGATGATATAGTACCGAAAACCATCAATTGATTGTACAGGGGCAGGACCCCATAAATAAGAGTATAATATCTCAAGAGGTCTACTACTTGTTAGAGATGAAACACCAAAGGATTTACGATGACTTTTATTGCGTTGGCACGGATTACAAACGGATGTTTTAATAGAAGATGTTGGTAACTGAAACTTCGACAAGGTGAAATTAAAGATCCTAGCATTGGGATAGCCAAGAAGTTGATGCTCGGACTCTGATGAAAGTCGAATTCTAAAGCAGACAGGTTTATTTGAATTTGCTGACGACAGAAACTTGTACAATGAATGATCAAGTGGGCCTTTGAACTGAATCTCCCCTGTGAATTGATCCTTCACAAGAAAATAGTCAGAAAAGAACTCAATTGACACTTGGTTCGAAGTACAAAACTGTGATAGAGATATGAGGTTGGTTTAAGCATAGGGAACACATAAAACATTAGAAAGATGGAACTTTTGGCAGGGAGAGAAATAGTACCAGAACCAACATGTGAGATAGCAAAACCTGAGCCATCTTTTTGGTGCAGTTCTTCACTACCATCATATGGTGAACGAAGAGATAGGTTGCTCAAGTCATTAGTGATGTGATGCAATGAACCAGTGTCTAACAACCATTGCTAATCAGATCCCGAATTCACATTAGTGTAGTGTGCTTGAGGATTCTGTGAAAGAAATTCCCTGAAATAGTCACGTGCTCAATAACACTGTTTGACATAATGCCCAAATTTGTCACGAAATTGACATTGAACTTTGGTTTGAGATCCACTGCCTCGAAAATGTTGTCTTGGCGCAGAATGTTGAGGCTTATATGATGAGACATCAGCTAGAACACCAACGTTAGCATTTTCCTATTGAAAATTCTGATTTGTCTTCCCTGAATTACCTTTTTTTGCTGATTTAGAGATCTAGTATGTGTACCTTTGCGGACATGATTTGCTATGATTTGAGTGGTGTCGAATGTGGGATCTGCTTGTTTCAAATACAACTCGTGAGACAATAACTTGTCTTGGAGTTCATCAAATAGTATAATGGTATCTCTAGCATGAACGGCTGCAGCAATATCTCAAAATTCAGGGCCTACACCACAAAGAACGTGAACCACAAGATCTACATCAGTCACAGAGCTTCCACACAGAGAGAGTTCCTCAGCAATTGATTTTATCAATTGAAGATATTCAGCAACTGGACGTGAATCACTCTTTGCTCTATACAACTTGTCACGCAGAGATAAAATCCGCGTAGCTGATTTGTTTGCTAACGCCATTTGTAACTTGGTCCATGCCTCCGCTGAGGTTTTGGCATCGGTGATGGTATGCATTAAGGAAAAGGATATAGAAGGAATAATGGCTGCCAAAATTAACTGATTTTGGCAGTCCTAAAATTCAAAATTCGGATTAGAGACTTGTTGACCATCTTTTTCAATGGTGGTTGGAGGTGATGTTTTTTCCCCAATGACATAACCCATTAGATTGTGACCACGAAGTAGAGTAATTTGGTGTCTCCAAGTGGGATAGTTTTGAGAATTAAGTTTCAAAGGAAGTTGAGATCCATTGATGGAAATCAAGGTTTTTCCAGAAAAGTGAGTAAGATTATTTGTGCTGGAGGATGCCATGAGAGAAAAAAAAGAAACGATTAACTGAAGTAATTCGGATCCCTGCTCCAATACCATAAAGAGTTTTAGAAGACAATTATTCTGAACTTGTTTATTGCTCAAACATTACATGATATAAATACATGAAGAATATTAACTAATTATGGTGATTAACCAATCAAATCCCTATAAATCATCTAGGCTACCATATATATAATATTGCACGAATATAAAGATTCTGGAACAATAATGCTAAGCTATCCTTTTGATTCTGAATTAGACTGGGTAGGATTATCCTTAACATTGAAAACATGAGGAAACTCTGATCTATCAACTATTTCTTGATAATCAAAGGGCAAAAATCTTCCCCAAATTAGATTTGATTCTACAACACATTTTAATTATTTTTACAATGTTGTTGATTTTTCAAATATGATTTTTTGATGAGTTGTAACTTTTTCAAATATTTTTGAATTTTTCAATAAATCATGATGTTTCCAAAGGGTTGTGACAGTTAGTTCATACTACTCTTTGTTGACTATAAATAGAGGGGTTTTCAACCACAATTTTAAAAAAATTTGTACTCTTCTTTTTTTTTTTTTGCATTCTAATACTTTTTTTTATGATTTACGTTGTTGAGTAGTTCGAAACTTAGCGTAATATGAGGTACCACTATACTGATGAAGTAAATCGTTATATCCTAAGAGGGTAATATTTCGTAACCTCCAGTACTTGAGGAAAATAATTTTGATGATATAATAATTATTTTCATTTTTAATGTATACATTAATATGTAATGATCCAATTATGAAGTTAACACGATATATCTAAATTCATTTGTTCTTATTAGCTGCTTCTCTTGTGATGTAGAGATATATGTTTCTGCATATCTTTTTTCAAAATTAAGATAATTTTCACGAATTTATTTTTTCATGCTCAAGACAAAAAGAATATCAATGTTACTTATGTGATTTAGGTTTTCAGGAACTTCGCTTCAAAATAGTTATTAGTGTATAAGCATTGCACTTTTGTTTTACTTATTTACTATTTCTTAATGTTGTAGTATTTTGATGGAAAAAAAAAGTTCATATGATGTTTATATTAGTTCAATTTTTATTATTTATTTACTAACTAATTCTTATGAGATAAACCATTGATGCAAATATATATTTATATTTCTGTAGGTATTTGTATTTAAATCAAAGTATTATATATGTCACAAATGTATTATCAAATTAACAAGATCTTCTAACTTCAAAAATATATAAAATGTTCTGAGTTCTTGTTTTATATTAAAAAACTTACGACAAATGTAATAGTATGTGAATATATATATATATATATATATAANGTATTTCCATTTTGTCTCAACACTAAATTAAAATCAATTAACTATACAAAAAGTAGTAGAATTAATTAAAAGTCCTAATTATTTATGTAAGTATAAAATTTAGTAGAAATTCAACTACTGCACATTAATTCTTTAGTTATAACATTATAAACTCTCTTAGTTATTACTAATTATTGCAAACGTTATTCACACTTTTTTACATTCTTTATTATAATACTATGGATTCCATTATTATTATATTAATTATTTTTACTTTTCATATTTCCTTATATTAACTTTTGACCAATAATTTTCATATTATTATATCCGCTCCTATATATGTGATAACACGGAGTTGTTATTTTCCTTTGGCAAATCATGTTTGGGTTGACTAAGTTGAAATCATTTACAAATATATGATATTTAATTTTAATTTTTAGTTTTCTCGGTACAAAAAAACGAAACATTTCTTAGTTAACTATGGATATTTATATTTCTATCTTTGATTTATGTAATAGGCAATCGAGATGCCAAATATGAGACAACAACAAGAACATCATCTATTATGTTGTAACTTATTATATAAAAATTAATATACTAAAAATAGTCCTAAAAGATATTTAGTAGTGGTTGTCTTCACATGTTTATATGACATCTAAACATTTAATGTGGAATACACGTGCAAAACACATCAGGTTAGACGACAAGAAAAATACGCAATAAACATAGTATATAAGGTAATATTAGTGAGAAATGAATAATTACATGATTCAACCTCATCAAATTGGAATAAATATATATATTATTGCATTTAACTGATAAATTTTTTCAATCAGCATATGCATATACATATATATATATATATATATATATATTAGGGGTGTCAAATGGGCGGGTTAGGTTAAAATTTGAGTTATTACAATGGGTTGAATAGAAATCGGATTGGGTCTTGACCCGCTTAAGTTTACTTTGGGATCAAATTGGTTGGGCTAAAAAGAGGGTTGGGTTTTGACCCGCGCAATTTGACCCGATTAATCTCAATAATTTAACATATTGATATTTAACTTTTATAATCACAATTTGAATTTCGGTCAAGAATTTTTTGTTAAAAAGGGAAAAATTGATAGATAAATCCTAAAAGATGTTAAATAGATAATAATTCATATCTTCAATAGAGGAACATATCTTAGTAAAAAGTTTTAAAACGGGTTGAAATTGGAGATTGAATTGGGCTCAATTGAGAATTCTCTTCAAATGGGGTAAGTTTAAATGGGCTGAGATTGAACTCGCTACAAATTATGTTGAGCCTAGCCCTTATAATTTTGGGCGGGTAGGGCGGGTTACCTATGCTTGGGTTCATTTCTGACACCCCTAATAAGTCTGCAATATTATTTTGTGTTAAGCTATTTATTTAAATTTTAGCTTAAATAAGCAATACTACTTAGGGATAATGCACAAGTACCCCCTCAACCTATGCATGAAATCTTAGAGACACACTTATACTATACTAAGATCCTATTACCCCCTGAACTTACTTTATTAATAATTTTATATCACTTTTCGGCCTATGTGGCACTACCTTGTAGGTCCAACGTTGGTTGACTTTTTTCTTCAAGCTAGTGCCACGTAGGTCGAGAGGTGTAGAAAATTACTTATAAAATAAGTCCAGGGGGGTAATAGGACCTTAGTATAGTATAAGTGTGTCTCTGAAATTTCGTGTATAGGATGAGGGGGTACTTGTGCTTTTTCCCTACTATTTACTATAACATATATATTTTTTGAATTGGTAATCATAAAAAAATAGAATTATTATAATTGGAAGATTTCAAATTCAAAGTTGAGTTATGAAAATATCTTTCACTTTGCTATTCTACACTACCTTGTAATTTTCTGGTTTTCATTTATCTCCTAAGTGTAAAACAAATTTTCTAACGTGTTACAACAAAGCAGTAAGGACATTAAGTAAAAACGCACTATTTTTACTTGGAAAAACCCGACTCGAAAGGTGTAAAAATCATGACTTGTACCCCTACAAGATTTAACCCCAACTTCACTAAATCAACTACGAGCCTCCACAAAAGATAGATTACAAACTTTACAATCTACCTTAACTTCAAGTTATGGATTTGGATTACAACTTTTGTAATGCTAGGAACTAACTCTAATTCCTAACCATCAACACAAACCTCCTATGGTATGTGTTCCCAACTCTTCGATTTATCACAACTTGAAGACAACAATCCTAATTCAGTTTACAACTCATTGAACTAAGATTACATCAAGACTCATACATAAAGAAAAACTCCTAACACATAAATTCTCAGGTTCTTTGATATGCTTTCTATGTGTTCCTTCAGTTCGCTGGTAGCACTTGAGAAGTCAATTTATCAATTGATCTTTTTGCTCTATAAGTGCACAAGTATTTTGGACGACTTAACTTCTATTGAAGCATAATTCTTCATAGAATTGTTGTTTACTTCAAACTCCTTATTGACTTGAAGTCTCTTGACTTAGAATTCTACTTCAAGTAAGACTCCTTGTTCAATTCAAACTCCTAGCTTCTTTGAAATTCTTCTTCAAATTAAACTCATTGATTTTTCAATTAATCAGTTGTTTCCACTGGGTTTTCTCATGAAATTAACATTGTCCATTTCTTTATTTCTGCACTTTTGTCTTTATTATAAATTTTTTCTCGAATTCAATTGCTCGTGACAGTGCACCTTTAGACCATGTTGACTGATGTGTTTACACTTTCTTTGTCAATCCTCAAAATTGCTTAAATCCCCCCAAAAAAAATTTTTTGTTGATGACAAACTTTTTTTCTTTGTGCATTCAAAACAATTTGATCTGTAGACACTAAAACATTAAATACTAACATGAAACAAGTTAGTCAATGGATTAAATACACTGCACAACTCTTATCTTCCCCTTTTGGAACTGAGGCTTCGAAAGAAAAAATATATGTCCATACTTTGGAGATGAAGAAGAATATAAGACCATGTCACCTGCATAGGATGCAACCCCGCCTCTTTCACCAGCAAATGTTGCATCCCTATCTTTTCAAGGAGTTCAAGTGAAATACCACATAGGATGAGGAACATCCAAAAACTCTATGATGACTCAGAAGAATTTAATGATTTTGATTTTTTGTATTTTTTCTTTGCTGATAGTTAACCAATGAATTTTCATGAAGTTGTTACTGACAAAAGATTGATAGAATCCATAAAGGAGAAGATCAAGTCAATATAGAAGAACAACACTTGGGAGTTAACAACTCTTTCCAAGGACCATCGAGCAATTGGAGTCAAATGTGTATATACTCAAGGCGAAGAAAAATTCCCATAGAGAGGTAGAGAGATACAAGGAAAGACTTGTGGCTAAAGGCTACAAACAAAAGCATGACGCAAACTATGAGGAAGTCTATGTGCATGTTTCCCTCATGAAGAAAATCCCTATATTAATCATTTAAGTGGCACAAATGAAGTGGAAGATATTGGGTGTATAGAAAGAGTCAACGGGAAATTGAGAGATGATGAAAAGAGAGGAAGTTGGGAACTTAAAGAGTTGGGAACTTTAGTGAAAAAACATTTCTGGTGGAAAGAAAATTAGAAGATTTTAAAAATAGAAATCCTCCTATTAATTGTTAAAAGGGTTGAAAAATGGACCCCGCCTTGCGTCATCGTCGTCGTGGCTCGCTCTGCTTCGACTTTTGTTTTGGCTTTGGCTTTGGAAAATGATCGATCGAGAGATTATATTTTGGGAGAAGTTTGTTTTAATTATTTAGTTAATTAAATTAAATTAAATAGGCAAAACTTTTTTAATTAATTTGTTGATAACCAAAATGTTTTTAATTATTAAATTGAGATTAACTGAAACATTTCAACCTTTTAGTTGATTAACCAAAACTTTTCGACCCGACTTGGACCCGCGCGACTCCTTTTATGGTAATTCTTTCCCATTTTCATTTGAATTTCCTGCCTTTGGAAATGACTATTTTGAAGGTTGCAACTTTTAGGTGCAACCATGACCGTCTGAAAGGATGCAAACTTTCATGAATGGTCGTGTGGATTCTGAAAGAATTCAAACCTTTCAGAACCAGTTCCTTTTGGATATGAATACCATTCATTCTTCATACTTTCTCCTTGTGAAATTTTCTGATTTCTTCTTCTTCTTCACAAAGTTTCTTTGTGTACTTTATTGCCATTGAGTGGCTCGGTGACACCAGCATTTTGGGTATCAATGCAGTGTTGATTGAGATCATTCTATACTGGAAGGAAACATTCAAAATTAAAATTCGGATACTATAGGGGAATAATTTCCTTAAGGGGACATTGTGCGTTCTGTGGACTTGACCTTTTCCTATTCTAATTTTTCCAGATTCTGGTATATTTACATATTTTAGTTTTTGTGAATTAATTTAAGCTCTTTTATTCTTACTGGTTCATTAAACTCTGGTAAAGTCATGTTTCTAAAAAGTTTGTTGAAGTCAGTAATTCTATTTTTCAAAAACAGATTGACAATAGAAGATCCATCAATTAGATGTCAAAACAACATTCATCAATGGGTATATTGAAGAAGAAGTCTACATTGAGCAACTATTGGGTTTTCTAGTTAAAAGTCATGAAGATAAGGTGTTGAGGTTGAAGAAAGCCTTATATGGGTTGAAGCAAGGTCCACGAGCTTGGAATTGTCACACTGACAAATACTTTCAAGACAATGAGTTTAATCTTTGTCTCCATGAATATGCTCTTTACATTAAAGTTCATACTAACAGCGATATTTCACTTTTTTTTTCTTTATGTTGTTGATCTTATTCTAACGGCTAACAACCTAATTTTATTTGAAGTTTTCAAGAAAGATTTCTTACATAGGGCTTATGTCATATTACTTGTGCCTAAAAGTGAAGAAAATAGAGGGAGACATTTTCATATCTCAAGAAAGTTATACAAAGGAGATGTTGAAGAAGTTCAGCATGTTAGATTGCAAATCTATACAAAGGAGATTTTGAAGAATTTCAAAATGTTAGATTGCAACCTTGTGAACACCCCAATGGAAAGTGAATGTAACACCTTTTATCTAAAACAGACCACAGATTAGTTTTTCAAAAATTGCAGGTGCAATCCAAGGTCACAATCTATGGGCCATAGTCTGATTTACGACCCGAACTGTGGGTCCATGGTTCACCAATATAGCCCCTCCGAAAACTCAGCTTAGAAAAGCGACTAAGTCTCAACCCACAGATAGACCTATGGTCCGTAAGTCAGACCGCGGACCGTGGTCTCTGTCCGTGGATCAAGAATCTTATTACCCAACCTTTGATATAAACTACAGAAGACCAGCACTGACTGTCGTTCGATCTACGGTCCATAGGTCTGACCGTAGGTGATGGTTAGCAGTTAGTTAGGGGGAAATTGCTAATTGGGTCAACTTCAATTGGTCATAAATCTTAGAACAAAATGAATTAGGTGTCCTATAACCTATTATATGATAGATACTTGAATTATATTTCCAAGACAACCGAGTTTGCTAAAATCTGACCACTGAGTAAAAAGTTATGCCCATTTTAGTGAAGGCCTGTTAAGAAGACTCAAACAACGGACCCAAACGACCGACCGTCGAGTGAATGACGGCCAGTCAGTCCAGGCCATTGATTGCTTCGACAACAATTATTTCAGGGGTCTTATTCTATTTTTGTAGTTCATTCAACCCCTAAGATACGTCGTTTAAACCCTAAATCATGATATTTTAATCAATTTAAGCCTAGAAACATACTGAAACTTACATAAGTCAAATCATTAATCAAAACTTAGGAATTTAGAAGCACTAAAGGAGAAAAAGGTCAAGAACGCAACAAGGTTCCATCAATTCCAGCCCCGTAATCTAAAGATTTCTCTGTGGAATTCATGACCAGGCATGTAGGATTTCACTAGGGGGTTCTTTTCACCCATTGGGTCCCTAGATATCGGTCATATTATTGATTCCCTTATCATGATTAGACTTAGAGTTTCTAGAACTTCAGTAGATTACCATGAATTAGTTAGTTATATGTTCGAAATCAGATTATGTTATTACTCAGTTTATTACATGAATTTCAGAACCCTAGTTATGTAATTTGTTTAGTTCTTGAATTACACATGCTAGGTCAGATATTTCAATTATTTCAGGTATACATGTCTCATTTATTAATACATCAGTATCAGAATTATTGTTATATTCTCAGTTTGCATGTTTCGTTTTGAGCTATGTAGTATTTACAGAAATTTAGTAATAATATTTTAGTCACATAATTCAATTGGAGTAGCATAATATTGAGTTGGACTAGAGTTTAGCATACCCAAATATCCCAGAACGACTAGCCAAGTAGGTTGTAAGTCCCCTCTTTGGGCATCAGTTTAGTGATCACGCCAGCATGCCTTTATACCTCTGACAGGGTATATTGGGTCCTTTCGATGGGGCGTATACATCGGAATTCACATTTAGCTCATTTGGTTTTATAATCGATTATCAGTAGCTTCCATAGTTCAGTCACACTCTATTACATTGACCATATTTACAGTCCAGTTAGTATTTAGTCTCAGCATGTTATAAATTTGGTCATTGCATCCAGTTAGCTCAGAATTCAGTTTATCATGTCAGATTATTATACTTGCTTTTATTATTGTTAAGTTATCTTTTATTTCAGCTTAACTCTATCCTACATGCTCAGTACCTTTCAAGTACAGACGCATACATGTGCTATATTTTCTCGTGATGTAGGTTCAGGTTCTCAACATCCAAATCACGCCTAGATCAATTCTCCATCTCTAATTTAGTAGAATCAGTGGTGAGTCCTCATTCTCTGAGGACAGTAGTCGTGAGTTTATTTTCTGTAGTTTTATTCCTTTAGTTTCAGTTTTTTCTAGACTTAGTTCGAGCCTGTCCCAACTCTAGTCAGTTAGAGGTTATTTTTAGACATAGTTGGTTTCAACTTAGTATTGAGTTAATATTTTCTTTATATTAAACTCATCAGTTTCAAATATCTCGATTATAGTATATGATTATTCACCATCTTTTCATTGTAATCATGATTCAGCTTCCGCATCAGTTTATTATATTTAGAATTCTCATGGTCATGCCAGCAAGGTTAGCTTGGAATCAGTTCTGGTCTTAGGTCCCGTGTCCGTATCCGGGGTTAGCTCTTGGTATGACAATGGAACAAAATTTTCAAAGTTTGATGTTGGAGAAAAGGTGGACTCCACTCAATTCAAGGGTCTCGTAGGACGTCTGAGGTACTTGACATGTATAAGACCATATATACTTCTTGCAGTTGGAGTAGTAAGTCGCTTCATGGAAGCTCCTACCTCCTCTCATTTGAAGGTCGTTAGAAGAATTCTACTTTACCTAAAAGGTACAATCGACCTTGGATTATTTTATTTTTCTTCTTATGATTTTAATATTTTAGGATATTGTGATTGTGATTATGCGGGATATGTTGATGATAGAAAAGTACATTAGGTTTTGTGTTATTTCTTGGAGTTCAAAGAAACAATCAATTGTTACTCCCTCGACTTGTGAAACTCAATACGTGGCAGCGAAATCATGTGCATATCATTCTATTTGGTTGAAAAGATTGTTGATGGAACTCAATTTGCCTAAAATTGAAGCCACAATGATTGGTGTTGATAACAAATCTGTGCAAGCCCTCACAAAGAATCCAGCGCATCATGATCGCTGCAAGCACATAGACACAAGGTATCACTTTGTCCGAGAATGCATTTCCAAGAAAGAGGTAGAGCTCAAGTATGTAACATCTCATGATCAAGTTGCGAATATCTTTACAAAACCTCTTAAATTTGAAGCTTTTCAGAGGTTAAGATCAAGTCTTGGAATAAAGAAGAAAAATCAAAATAAAGGGATATATATATATATATATATATATATGTCTCCAATTTTAAGAAGCAAGTGAGTTCACACATCAATCATACCATGACACGTGTTAATTTAATTAAAAATATAACTTTTTTCATTAAAATTTTTTTCTTCATCTCTCTCTCTCTCAATTTTAATTTTTATATATCTTAAATTTCATTTTATCTTCCACCTCTCACTTTCAAGTGATTAATCCCTTCATTTTCTTTTTTTTTTCTTCACCTCTAACCCCCCATGTCAAATTGAAAACCACTTCCATTTTTTTCCTTTCTCTTGTTCTCCGGTCAAATTCTTTATAAAATTCATACTATTATTGAGACTTTATTGAATTTTTCATAACAAAATTAATTGTTTTTTAAAGAAAATATATTTTGAAGGTATCATCAACTACTCATTTTCATATAAATTCAAAATTAGAAATGATAATTTAAAAGAATCAAGTAATTTCTCAAAAATTGAAAAACTTAATTGAAATTGAATAAAAAAAACTATATGATACTTCCTAATCATCTTGAGATCTAATGAGTTTATCGAATTGTTCGAAATGTAAGAAAATATTTAGATAAAATTTTAAAATTAAAGAGAGTAAAACTAAGAACAATAAAAAAAAAGGTGAAGTTGTGGTAAAAATGGTAATATTAAAAGTAAAAAGCTTCAATTAATAGAGATGACAATGAATTTTTGAAAAGAAAGAAGAAAGAAAAAGAAAAAATAAAAAGGAAAAAAGCTAAAATAATNTTCTATTTTTTGGTGTGTCCTTACAAATGAGCATAAGCGCTATAAGAAAACAAATCTGCTCATTTGATGTGACTAATGACATCAACGGAAACTAACAATTCAAACTTGTAGTTAAACAATTTCTGAGCTTTTTGACATTGTTGCAATTTTTTTCAGTAATGATAGACTATATATATATATATATATATATATATATATATATGTACTTTTCTCCTGTTTAGTAACTCATTATCAAGGAGACATTGTGCATTTAGTGGACACGATTTTCCTTTCTGTTTCATTCTATTATTGCAGATCTTAGTATGGTTCTTACTGTCATTAATTTGTGCTTATGATATTAATTATTATTTTTGAGTGCATGTTTTTAACTTTGTTGTTTATGTTTATCTTTCTGAAAAATTTATTGTTATAAGTATTTGTTAGTACAGACTATATGTAAATCCACGTACTGAAGATCATAATTTTAAAGAATACATTTATTTCTCCAAAGAAATCTTTTCTTCTCCAATAGATCAAGCCTAAAATTTTATATTATTTTTTGTTATTTTCATAATAATGTTAGTATTAATAAGAATGAAAAAAAATAGAAAATCAAAAGATAGAATTAAAACTAGCAATTAATTATAATTATATGATACACAATGATGACTATTCTCTCACTTCAAACTACTTTTTTGAACTTTTTCGCATTATCCTTTACTTCTATTTAATCCTTTCAAGGATTCCTTAATGTTTTGTTTGTGCACAATTTCAATTATTAAACACTATCATAACTATATTACATATGAAATTCGGATTCGGAAAACACATCATGACTACATATTAGTTATAAGTATTATTATATGATTATGGAACCTTTGCTCATGATAAACACATTAGTTAAATATATATTTAAAAAATATTTAATATTTTTGAATTTAATTCATAGCGTTATACTAACGATATTTGCAAAGAAAATTTAGAAAAATATTCACGTGACTCTTTAATTAAAGACACTAGGTAACCATGGTAAAATGAAATTATGTAAACTAGGACAAAATAGTGTTATGATTTGTAATTATTCCCTTTTAATAAAATAAATTGTACACTAGAATTGAATAGTCTCTATACTCATAAAAAAAATTATAACATCAAAATACAAGAATAGTTATATTCTAATATATTTTAAAGAAGAAAGTTATAACCGCGCAAAGCGCGGGCCCACTTACTAGTGTGTGTGTATGTGTGTGTGTGTGTGTATATATATATATATATATATATATATA
>NC_028648.1:42839666-42847953 GCF_001406875.1 Solanum pennellii | reverse complement strand
ATATATATATATATATATATATATATATATATATATATAAAAGTCAAGTAAACAGTTCAGTTTTCCAGAAATAGGCTACAAATTGACGAGTCCGGAAACAAAAGGGCAACAAATTTTTTAAAATTTTCGAAAGGACAACTCAATATAGTTTGATACCAAAAGAACCATTTTTAACTTCCCCTAACAATGTTAATTATCGGGTTTAAATGGTAAGACTCAAAAATTCATGAGCCTTACAAGGCTCATGTCTTTTTGAGCCTTGTAAGGCGCAATTCCACGTCACCCTAAAAAAAGCATTTCTTTCTACTTTTTTTTACAACTTGAATATTTAACCTATAAATAATTTTTTTTCATTTAATTAAATATGGGAAGCCTTTGTAACGTATAGTCTTTGACCAAATAAGAAGATTACTTTAATTTATGTAAAGAGTAATTAGTCATTCTTATTACAATTTACATTTCGATACTATTTTCAAATCATAAAAAAGAAAGGATAACCAAAAAACGTTAAAAAATATGAGGGAAGCCTTTACAATTTTTATGATGTCCCTTATATTTTTTTTTTTCAACTTTATTGAAAAAGACAAACACAAAAAGGTAGGAGAAAGTAAAAAGAATTCATACCAATTTTCCTCGATAAAGAAGAATTAGAGAGTCACAAAGGCAGGTATAGTAAAGTTATTTCTTGGAAGGAAAAACCATTAAGAGAGTCTGATCTAGCAAACAATTATTGACAATCAGATGGAAAAAATGTCTCATAGATGACGTCGAGTTCTTCTACAGACATGAAAGATTGTAAGATAGTTGAAGACCTACTTAGTTCTTTTCGGTGATGTGAGAGGACCCTGGTATCAGATGGAAAAAAAATGTCTCTATGCAACCTTAGGACTAAATGGGAAACAATCCATTAGAAATAATCGAAAGATCAAAGTTGTTGAATTTTTGTATTGTGTATAAATAAATAAAATCAACCAAACTTCTTATAAGTTTCTGAAATACCAAAAATCCAAATCATTTCTTAACAACTAAAAAACTATCAGTACAGAGTATATTTAAATCAAATTAAAGAAATAAAAAGGGATATTATATAAGAAATTGACACCCCAATCATAATTGTAAGCTAATATAAGATCGTTGTAGGTCCCACCCAAGATTGGACAAGTCTCCCTCACTCTTGGACAACTCCATTGCCTCCTATTGAAAGAACAAATAAAAATATTGCCAGTTGTATGATGAATTTTTCAAAATATTACACATTTGGATGATATAACACAAGTCCTAAAACACGGTCCAAATGAGATAGAGAAATATGTCTAGGCGTAGCAAAAGAAATTGTCTTCTTCATTTTGGTCGAAACTCTAATCCTTCAATTAAGAGGTCACCATTCAAAAAGCGATGCCTAATCTCCGGTAGTCGCACTTCAAAATCTCTTTCTTCCCCTATATCATTAAAAAACTTTTCCAATTCTATTTCCATCCATTCATCAACTCTTCTTTGAACAATAGGATAACCACTTCACTTGCGTTTTCGTCGTACCTCGGTATGACGATTGGCAAATATAACAACTGAATTACCAATTGCAGATCATGATATACATTTGTACCTAATTTGAGCACAATATACATAATGTATGTTGTTCTCTTTTTCAACATTTGGTTTGAAATCTTGCCAAGGATATAAAGTGAGCCACGGCACCGTAAATAAACCACTTTTGAGAATCTGCATGCATAAATAATCACTTTTCTTAGTATATATAGTTCATTTAAATGGCTATGATTGCATGTTTTGTTAATGAAGAAATGATTGGTAAAATCTTAGATAAAGTCATGTCAATAATTATCATTAATATCAAGCCAAGAAGTCACTAGACATGATTGAATCAGTAAAGAAGTCTTCTATTAGTTGTTAAAACATGGTAACATTCATTGATGACTTCTAAAAGAAAACATTTAAGTCGTAAAATATTAAAAATTTCAACATACTATGGAGAATGATATCGAAAGGAAAATCAAATGTGTTTCTACGATCAATGGGGGAGAATACACACTATGTGGATTCAATGACTACATTAAAATAAGATGAAAAGTTGACGATTGACTTTCCCAAATATGCCTAAACAAGATGGGATTCATCTCACCATTAGAGAAACTCAGGAAGATAATACAAATGGTACATTACTTTTGAAGTACTTATAATGGGTGTTTTATCTATATGTTCATGCAAGATTATCCCTTTAGCAAATTTAATAAAAGACTATTTCTTGCATATTTATTTGTTTCAATGAACAAAAAAAGGATAAATTGTTGTGACCCAATCATCAATTGAACATATGTTTAATGAATTCTGGTATTTTATGAAGCTTTAAACATGTTTTTTTGAAGAATTTTCCTACCATACCCAAAAGGACTTGAGTAAAAATTGGAAGAACAGCTCAATTAAACAGGTCAGAGGAAAACCTATATCAGCTGCACCAGAGGTATCTTCATACACACAAAAATAAAAGTACATGGAAAACTTGAGACTTTGAAACTCGAATCGTGTTGCATGAAGAAGTCCAAGAAAATACCAGAACAACTCAAAATGGATAAATAAAATATTTCAAGTTGGTGCTGAGGGAGTATTAAAAAGTCATTACTAACCTAATTAATACATAAAATATTTCAAAAATGAATCTAGAAGATCCAATACTTATGGATAATCGAGTGAACAACTCTGGAATGAGAGCTTAACCGTACAAATTCAAACATTCTACAAATAAGTGGAAGGTGTACTCAAATAAAGAGTGTGTGCTTGTAGACACTTATAAATAGAGGTATTAATTTGAGTAGTATGTGTACTCAAATAAAGAGTGTGTGCTTGTAGACACTTATAAATAGAGGTATTAATTTGAGTAGTATGTGTACTCAAATAAAGATGGGCAAGCCACAACACAATTACTAGTTTAGTAAGACCTATCAATTACATAGAAATTGAACAAGTTAATATCAAGTAAAATTTGGAAACAAGATTAACATAAATCACTAATGAAGTGGTAGAGTTTTTTGAATGACCATAATGGAGCCAACTTAAGCACCTTCAAGTCATAATAGGGTTGTAACTTTGGTAGAACCAAAAAATTGTGGCTTGAATTCGGCATTTACAGTAAGAAACTAAGTTAATAAGCATAAATAATATATTGAAAACCAAGAAAGGAAAAATGATGGTAGTACAAAAGCCGTAAAAACTTAAAATCTCAGATCTGCCTCTTACAACACTTTATACTCAAAGAGTACACATTTTTCTTACTCCTTGCTTGATCACACACGCTTTATTTGAGTACACATAAAACTCTAACCACCAGTATTTATAGGTGGTTATGAAAGGATCTAGTGAATAATATATTTAAGAACACACCTTTCACATATCTGTAGAATGTCACTTTCTAGAATGTTTTAGGTTTTCATTGAAGAACTCTCATTGAGAGATGATCCTTCAATAAAAGTCCTAAATATTCTACATTCTTCACTGAATTATCGTAGATATTATGTTTGATGAATTTTTAATAACACCAATTTAATTTATTCTTTGCATCCATTTTAACTGATCCATTCTACCTTTTTTTTCCCTTTAACTTTTCCTCTCACTACTCTTTTAAACATCTCCAATGTAGTAATTTCCTTGATCTGGAAAACCTCTTCTAAGGTGTATGGGTGTTTTAGTCATCTAGACCTCCTTAGTTTCAGTTGTGGTGATCTTTTGACTTATTTTTGCAACATGATAGAAGTTTCCTTTAAACTTCTCCATTCAATACTCTTTAAGCATCTTTAATGTAGTAATATCCTTGATCGAAAAACCTCTGCTAAGGTTCATCGATAACTTGGTGTTTGGGTATTTCAATCATGTAGGCCTCCTTAGTTGCAGTTGTGGTGTTTCTTTGACTTCTTTATGGAACATGACAGAAGTTTCTATCTTGTCTCCTCATTTTTCTTCTTTGAATTTATCTTGCAGCTTTCACTCAAGTATTGTTAATTCTAGCAAGGAAACCTCTTTGGACTATCATGCTAATTCTTTATCAATTACCACATTTATATAGACGTAAGTCTGATTTGTGGTAGGGCCACAACAACTTTGTCCCTATATTTGTTCATCCTAACCAATAATGATGCAACAAACAACATTTTAATACAACTTGTTGTAGAGATGAACTAGCACTAGAACATATGACTGACATACAATCTCTCGAAAATGACTTAAATTAGGTATCATCTTCTTGGTTTTTTTCTAATGGTAAGATAAATAGAAATCAATGTGGCATCCTCTTCGTTATTAGGACAACAACCTTCATGCATTATTCAAAAAATCTTGCTTCTACTAATCCCCTTAAGGTATTCATTGACATCATATGACGTGTTCTCCCCCATTTATCATACAAAGACATTTTATTCACCTTCCAATATCATTCTAACATACTTTAGGCTTATCCTTGAAAGAATTAAATCCACACGCACCTTGAAAACTCATCAATGAATGTTACCATATATTAGTAGATACACTCCAGTGGCTTATTGTGTTGAAACTTAGATTCTCCATAGAAAAGTTGATGTGCTTTTTCATATTGGCATACAACATATATAACGTCTCCTATAATCTCAAGCTGGGAAATACTTTTGATTTGTTATAGCTCAAGTTTCCAAGAATATTCATGATAAATGCCAATAGACTTAAGAACATGAACTCTAGCAGGGTTTTTCCCTGATTTTTTAACCTTATTTCCTTAAAATAGAAGTCAATGTATTACCATAAATCCTTGAATGTTTTTAAGTCTATTGGCATTTATCATATTTAGTTTATTCTTTCCTTAGAGGAAATATTTGAAATCCTATAAATTTTAGACCACTCTTCTCATATAAAGAACAACACAATAGTATCCACAATGTAGTTGTTTAGACACTTTTGTTTATGTGAAGATTTTCTCCTAACCATATATTTTTTTTAATATTCATTTTCAATATGTGGGTCACTTGACCAAAAAATATTAATAATATGTCTGTAGTATGTTTTTATTTGTCATCTGATTTGTCAATCATATTATTTGCAATTATAGGCTTCTGCTTGATGCCCTAATCACCCCTTCATAACCACAAAAAGTGGTATAAGAGCACATTGTACAAAGATCTGATGGTTCAATGATTTAATGCTTGAATAAGGTTGAAGATAGACTCAAGATGGTTTCAAATTAATTTGTAATCATTTGATGATCATGAAGTTTTTGTCAAGAAACATGTGCAGAAGAATTTTCAACCATATTTTCAACATTTATGTTGATGCAATTTTAAAAAATAAAAACAAAATATTTTAATTCATTTTAAGCCATATTTTAAGCTTTACTTTTAACCATGGCAAGCAGCAACAATGAATATTTGTGAAGAACAAGTTATCAAACATATGTAGAAGGCAGATCAAATTCTATTTTGAAGAAAATCTAGCCAAAAAGGGGATTTGTTAGGGTTTGCCTCTTACCTAATTTGAAGTTTATTTTTTCCTTAAAAGAAACGTCAAAGTATTAACATAAATGCTTGAACAATTTCTGAAAAGAAATATATATTTTTCTTCCATATTTGGTTTATTCTTTTCTTAGGGAAAATATTTTAAATCCTATAACTTTTAGACCTCTCTTCTGATATCAAGAACAAAACAAAAATATCCACAATGTAGTTGTTTAAGAGTCTTATTTATGGATAGACTTTCTCCTAAACATATTTATGTTTTTTTACTATTCATTTTCAATATATATACTGGTATCTTAATTAAAACATATTAATAATATGTCTTTAGTATGTGTCGTCTGATTCGTCAACCATATGATTTGCAATTGTAAGTTTCTGCATGAAGTCCTAACCACCACTTCATTACCCCAACAAACTCATGACTTGAATGCTAAATAATTGTAATATCCCTAACTTTGGTTGTGACTTTTTCGATGAGCTGTGACTTTTTCAAATATTTGTGACTTTTTTTCAATAAGTTGTGACGTTTTCAAAGGGTTGTGACTTCTCGAAAAAGCCATGACTTTTCATAAAACACACAAAAAACACAGTGTGTTCACCTTTTTAAAATTTAATCCATAAATCATAAATCATAAATTCACCTTTGTTGAGGGGTATTATACACAAAAACTAACTCAAACACCACTATTAGAAGAAAAAAACCTAATCAAACATGAAATTTTAGTAGTTTGTCTCCATATAGGAGAATGGGAGAATCTCATAGACTAAGAGCTCTTTTTTGGTGTTGCAAACATGAGGAAACATTGATCTATCAACTAGTTCTTGATAATCATAGGGCAAAAATCTTCCCCAAATTAGATTTGATTCTACAACACGTTCAAATTCTTTTTAAAATGTTGTTGATTTTTTAAATTGTGATTTTTCGATGAGTTGTGAATTTTTCAAATATTTGTAACTTTTTCAATAAATCATGATGTTTTCAAAGGATTGTGACTTCTCAGGAAGGTAATGAGTTTTCAGATAATACACAAAACACAGTTAGTTCATAGTTTCCTTTGTTAACTATAAATAGAGGGGTTCTCAACCACAATTTTTTTAAATCTTGTACTCTTCTTTTTTTTCATTCTAAAATTTTTGTGTGATTTATCTTTGTTGAGAAGTTCGAAGCTTAGCGTAATATGAGGTATCACTATTCTAATGAAGTAAATCATTATATCCTAAGAGCGTAATATTCCATAACCTCGAGTACTTGAGGAAAATAATTTTGACGATATAATAATTATTATTTTGCTTAATGTATACATTAATATGTAATGATCTAATATATGAAGTTAATATGATATATTCTAAATTCATTTATTTTTATTAACAGCTTCTCTTATGATGTACAGATATATGCTTCTGCACATCTTTTTCAAATTTTAGAGAATTTTTACGAATTTATTTTTTTATGCTCAAGACAAAAGAATGTAAATGTTACTTATGTGATTTAGATTGTCATGAACTTTTCTTCAATATCGTTATTACTATATAAGCATTGCCATTTTGTTTGACTTATTTACTTTTTTTAATATTTTAGTATTTTAGACGAAGAAAAGTCCATATGACTTGTAATAATGTCAGTAGATGTATATACTAGTTTAATTTATATTATTTATTTAATAATTAATTTTAATGAAATAAATAATTGGTGCAAATATATATTTATATTTGGGTAGATATTTATATTTAAATGAAAGTATTATGTATGTCACGAATGAATTATCAAGTTAAAAAGATACTCTAACTTCAAAAATATATTGTTTTAAAATATCCGGATTTCTTCTTTTAAATAAAAAACTCACGAAAAAATGTAAAAGTATGTGCATATATATGAAGTATTTAACATTTATCACTTACAAAATAAATTATATATTCAGTAATATGGAATGCATTTCCATTTTGTCCCTACACTAAATTAAAATCAAATAATTATATAAAAATCAATAACACTAATTAAAAGTCCTATTATTTATTTAAGTATAAAATTTATTAGAAATTCATCTACTGCACATTAATTCTTTAGTAATAAAATTATAAATTCTCTTAGTTATTACTAATTATTGAAAACGTTATTCACACTTTTTTACATTTTTTATTATAATATTATGAATTTCATTGTTATTACATTAATTATTTCTATCTTTCATCTTTCCTTATATTATCTTTTGACCAATAATTTTTCATATTATTATACCGCCCCTATATATGTGATAACACGGAGTTGTTAGTTTTCCTTTGACAAATCATGCTTGGTTGAATAAGTTGAAAATCATTTACTAATATATGAACTATTCTTTGTTGGATGTAAGATGAACAAGTGATTATATATATATATATATATATATTTACAGATAGAATATATTCTTTAATTCTAATTTTTAGTTTTCTCAGTGAAAAAATGAAACATTTCTTAGTTAACTATGGACAACCCGATAATTATCTTTGATTCATGTGCATATGCAATCGAGAAGTCAAATATGAGAGACAAAAAAAAACATCATCTACTATGTTATAACTTATTAAATAAAAATTAATATATAAAAATTAGTCCTAAAAGATAAGAAGTAGTTGTTCTCTTCACATGTTTATATGACATCTAAACAGTTTAATGTAGAATACACGTGCAAAGCTCATCTGGTGTAACGACCTGTTTAGTCGTTTTGAGCAGCAGATTTTATTTCTGGAAAAACTGTGTGAGTCGACGGAACCCACGACGAACCGTCATGGGCACGACGGACCGTCGCAGGTGTCTCGTTCCA